>NW_028152058.1:0-62500 GCF_964638095.1 Poromitra crassiceps
TCTCTCCCTCTCTCTCTCTCTCTCTCTCTCTCTCTCCTATCTCTCTCTCTCCTCTCTCTCTCCCTCTCTCTCTCTCTCTCTCTCTCTCTCTCTCCCTCCCTCTCTCCCTCTCTCTCTCTCTCTCCTGCCTGTCTCCTCTCTCTCTCTCTCCTCTCTCTCTCCCTCTCTCTCCCTCTCTCTCTCTCTCTCTCTCTCTCTCTCTCCCTCTCTCTCTCTCTCTCTCTCTCTCTCTCTCTCTCTCCCTCTCTCTCTCCCTCTCTCCTCTCTCTCTCTCTCTCTCTCTCCCTCTCTCTCTCTCCCTCCCTCTCTCTCTCTCTCTCTCTCTCTCTCTCTCCCTCCCTCTCTCTCTCTCTCTCTCTCTCTCTCTCTCTCATCTCTCTCTCTCTCTCTCTCATCTCTCTCTCTCTCTCTCTCTCTCTCTCTCATCTCTCTCTCCTCTCTCTCTCTCCCTCTCTCTCTCTCCCTCTCTCTCTCTCTCTCTCTCTCTCTTCTCTCTCTCCCCTCCCTCCTGTGGGAACCAGTGTCAGACTGCCCCCCCTGCTGTTCACCATTATTCTGCCTCAGAAATATGGATCGCAGCACGACAGTCTGCTTGGTGGCATCCTAGACCAGTGATGGATGTTAGATTCATGAGAAAGTCAACATTGCTTTGCACTTCTTCTGTAATGAAGACAGATGCAGGCTCATGCGTTGTGGACTCAGCATCTGTGGGAGTGTGGCCATTGGATAAACGGATACAAATAAAATAATTATTCCAATCAAAGCTCTATTTCTCTCGAGGGTAGTAGCCTTGCTGTGAGTTCAACTTCTTCCGATGTGAAATGACCGTTAGCTAACGACCGTTAGCTAACGACCGTTAGCTATGTGGAACTAGACTTTGAAAATATCCACTCCAGCAGGGCCAGCTGGAGTCATTTCTGCTGGAGTGTCTGTGAGGTTCAGACTGAAACCCACAATGACCTCTGACCCCTCTGGGTGGAATTCACTGCAGAGAGTCTTCTGCCTCTAAGGGCCTATAGTAGTCCACACATACATGGGTATTTCTGAAAACACTGCTTTAGAAATTTTTTCCTTCCACACGCAAATAAGCTAAGTTACAACACCGACGTTACCTTACACCGCTAAACGCAAACACAGTCTCACCCGCTATCACCAGCTATCGAGCGAGCTATTCAACAAGCACGGACAGACCCAGACCAGAGCGTATAGAAAAAGCTCCGTTTAAAAAAACAGAGCTGGGTACGTCACGTGTGGACAGGCCCTAAGCTGACTGCCTCTGCTTTGCTACTTTATGTTGCATTTTTGCATTTCTCCATCTCTTGCTCTTCTCCCCTCTCATCACCACACCACACCATCACCTCATCACCACACCAGGTCCATTTCATGCAACTCACTTCTAGCATCGCTCTGTGGATTAGAACCTTATGCTTGCCGAGTTGAAGAGTGCCACCTGGTAATCCAGAATTTATTATGGTCTGTGTACCTGTGTAGATCATCAAGACACTTTACATTAATAACGTAGATGTGTTTAATAGAGCTTGGTCGGTGTCTGCCTGCAAGAGGATGCATGTCGGGTCGAGCAGCAGATCAGCAGAGGCAGACTGCTCAAACACGGTGATTGACAGCTCTATTCGCATAATAGCAGTGGATGGAAACGCGCATTATTTTGCATTTCCTTTTGCCAAAAATGAGGTGAAAATGTGCGATACATTTAGATGGAAACCCAGCTTGTGTCTGTCTGCAGTGCAGAGAGCATGTGGGGGTTCAAGTCTGAAAGCTGCTGTAGTAGACCTGCACAGCAACATAGTTGACAGTGTTTCCACTGGCTTCTCTCACCACTGCTGCTGGGTGATTATCGCAAAACTTGCCATTTTATGTATCTGGAACAACATTCCTCCTGTAAATCTGAATAAACAACAAATAAGCAATAAAACATTTTATAATTTACTTCTCCAGATATGTCTCATAACCCTATTACATCCATAACTATAACCAATATGCTAACTGTTGTCAACCCTGTTACTGAGGTGTCAGCCCTGTTACTTGTATAATATTCTAATATAATTTAAAAAAATGAAAAAACAAATTTTATGCGTTAAGTAAAAAGTACCAGTAATCCACTCAAAGAAATTTGGGTATTATTAGTTTTTTTACATAACTTTTTCTTAAACAGAAGATGCTGTGAAAGTGCCAAATGTAAATGGGCATATTCATCCATGGGAAAAAAGTAAACTCCTCAATATTCTCACTTTACAAACACACTTAGTGTAACAAGGGAGACTTTATCTTTCTTAATATATCAGATTTGTTCTAAATATGGATTTAAAACCTTTTCAAACAGTAGTTGTTATGTCGGTAACAGGGTTGACAAAACACAGATATGCATGTTTATATGTAAAAAAATAAGATAGCCTGAGATGGCACGGCACATTTTCCAAAAAGGGGCTTAAATACTTTTAAAACAGTACTTTGAAAATCAAACATCAAGAATGCAAAATGCCAAGTTTTCCGCCACACCTCAGCACTGCAGCACCGTCACAGCAACAACACAGCAGCCATCTCGAAAATGACCAAAAAAAGGTGGTTTTAATGTTAAGAATGGATGTTTTTATTGTGCTAAAGCATTCAGAGGAAATGTTGTCATCACTCCCACAGATGAGGAAGGAACCAAAGGTCAAATTGCACCAATCACAGTTCCAGGATCAACATGGCACAAACTGTAATAGCAGGGACAAAGCCAACGACTCCCAAAAACGTCCATAATCATTTCTTTTTTATTATGAGAGAAATATGACTTTACGTTGCATATCACCCAGAGGGTGAGGATAAAACATAAATAACGCATTCTTACAAAATGTTGCAATAAATCACAAATCAAACAAATAAAGTTTTTACATTTGATTTTGTTTTTATACATAAATCATATTTACATATTCGTTTTGCCCTTTTTTTTTTTACATTGTTCAGTATGGAAAACAATTCTGCACCATTTATTTGGAATAGTACAAACTATTTCTTCGTTTCAAAGCAGAGGTATTAAAAGCTATTCTCTCTCCTGAGACGTCGGGTTCTACTCTAGTGCATCGCCTCCATTTGATTTAAGGCTACACACTTTTTTATTTTACTTGGTTACTTACAGGCCTATCATCATGGGGAGGGGGGGGGGGCGCAGCCTGCTGATTGTCCCTTTGTAGAGAGGTGTGTGTGTGTGTGTGTGTGTGTGTGTGTGTATATATATATATATGTGTGTGTGTGTGTATATATGTGTGTGTGTGTGTGTGTGTGTATATATGTATATATGTGTGTATGTGTGTATGTATGTGTGTATGTGTATGTATGTGTGTGTGTATGTATATGTGTGTATGTGTATGTGTGTATGTATGTGTGTATGTGTGTGTATAGCAGGAAATGAGGGGGAAAAAGGAATACAAACAAAATAGTTTCTTGAGCTTCTTGTTGTTGTGGTGTGAGGGGAGTAATTTAGTCATAGGTGCAGTGCCCCCTAGTGGTCAGAAGACACTACAAAAGAGAACAGAACAAAGTCCCTCTCTCTGTCTTTGACAGGATTACACCAAAGCCATTAAACAAAGCCCAATCAGCTGCACCCTGTAAGCCTCTTAGAAGACACAGCAGAACAAAGCAGCCACGTTCTCAACACAGAGCAGTTCAACAAGACATGAAGTGAACTTCAACAGCACTTGAGGGGGGTCAAACAAACAGGAGAGGAGAGGAGAGGCCATGACAGCCGGCAGCCGCGCCACTCTGCAAATCACTGTTAGCTTTGTTTAACCGACCGAACAGTTTGAACTTGCTCTGATTTTAATCCTTACCTGTCCAGCAGGTAGTAAAAAAAAAAAAAAGTAAATCTAGATATATCATCAATCTACATTGATTGTAGTACAAAGCTACCAGCCTCTTTCCAATTTAAAGACTAATAATAGTTAGGAAACCAAACTGCAGTATCGTTTGATGTGAAATCAACACATACAAACAATCTTACTTTTGGATCGTTGTTGCTTACGAGCGTCGGGATCCTGATTTGAAGTCTTTCCACAGAATATAAACTATAAAGAGCCGCCTGTTGATATTGACTCAACTAAAACGCACCCAAATATGACCAAAGCGCTTAACAACATTGATTAATGAACGTTGTTGATTGGTTTGAAATGATAATCACTGCAGAGCAAGCTGCTCTCGAAATGTCTTTTGTAGTTTCAGTTAATTTCTTAATTTCCTCTCCCGTCCTCTCGAACCGGCTGCTAAAACGAACGGCCTCAGTTCGTTCAAACCATCGGCGGCGTGCATCAACGAGTCCATTATGACATGAAAGAGGGAGGTTGAACTCCTCTTAGCAGACGCAACACATTAGTATGCTACCTGCAGGCTAGGATGCAATTAAAAAAGACGCTCGTCACCCCTCGGATGAAAGATGAGGAGCGAGGCAGATAAAGCCCGGATCTGACTAATATCCAGCTACAAGCTCCGACACACCCGACGCAGTCTGAATGGAAGCATTAGGCACAGGAAGAAGACATCTCAATCCCTTAAAACACACACAACACATCTGAAGAGATTCACTCCAAAATGAGCTCTCTCCCATCATTTGAATGAATTAATAAAAACGCCAGCCGAGTAATATGACTGCCGGCGTTTAAAAAGTGAAAGTGATTATAGAAGATTACTGAAGTTATCGTTGACAAATTCCATTTTGCTTCATAAACGGAGGGCAATTTTGTGGGTGTATGTGCTGCTGCTCGAAATACTGAGAGGTGAACATCCAGGCGCCAATTTTCTCTCAAAGTGGATCCACACACACAGGAGCATTTTGGAATAAAGCACCTACTTATTGTATCAAAGACTGTTGCTAGGAGATGGTTGAGTGAGTCTGCTTTCACCTCTGCTCTCTGTGTCTTCAGTCTTCTATCCAGTGTCCATGTTGTAGCTCAGTCAGGCGTCTTCAGACTGCTCATCACATAATGGAGTTTCCTAGTGGCATTTGTGTGTGTGTGTGTGTGTGTGTGTGTGTGTGTGTGTGTGTGTGTGTGTGTGTGTGTGTGTGTGTGTGTGTGTGTGTGTGTGAGTGTGAGTGTGAGTGTGAGTGTGTGTGTGTGTGTGTGTGTGTGTGTGTGTGTGTGTGTGTGTGTGTGTGAGTGTGAGAGTGTGTGTGAGAGTGTGTGTGAGTGTGATATGTGAATTGTGAACCACAAACATGGACACGGCATTTCGATGGCATCTTGCGTGTAATTCATTTCTGGTTGAAACATGACACAATGCCCCAAAAATGCACCACCATACCGTGTTGGTTTCCAGAAAGTAAACGTAAACCCCAAACTTGGCATGTATTGTTAAATAGCTGTGCGTTATGATACGGGCAATTAGCTGATGGGGTGAAAAGGTTCATTTTTGTTTCATTGTGACACGAAGGGTTGATTGTACATTCGTCTGGTTCTCAGGACGGCATGGTGCAATGAGGAGGAAGAGGAGACGAGACGCCCGCTCCTCTCAGCAGAAGAAGATCTCCCCATCTAGAGGAGGCTCCGGGAGGTGCTGGGCCTCTGAGGAAAGAGAGGAGAGGTTTGATCCATTATTCTAAAAACATTATTGACCGTTAATATTCACTATATCACAGCAAAGAGACAAAAGTTCTGTGAAACCAAGTCTCGCTCAAGGAGAAGACTAGCTCCAACTCTTGCGAGAGTTGAGTTGTTGCAGGAAGCTTCAGCTAGAAAAGCTAAGAAGCTAGTAGCCCCATAATGTTCCTCTGCGATCCACTCTAAAGGTCTTTGCACACAGTCCGTTTTTTTCGTCCGAAATTGACGCACGAAAAAAATTACAACAATTACGTCTGTCATTCAAGTTTTTGGACGAGGTTCGATTTTCTGCATTTTTCGCATCAGTCATCAAGCATGACACCCATTCTATTCTAAAGCATGGCATCTCCTCCTTTCCCCGTTCTCTCTTCCCCCACATTCCACCCCCCTTTTCTCTCTTTCTCTCCCCTTTCTCTATCATATGATTGTTCAATGTGTTATTATTACTACTGTAATTGCTACTGTTGTGTCAGCTAGATTTAGCTAGACATATTGAAGCCCTCTGAGACATGCTTGTGAATTAGGGCTATACAAACAAACCTGACTTGACTTGACAGACCGGCTGAAGCGAAGGGTAAGGACAAGTTAAATTTCTCTGGTTTCCATGTTGTCAGGGACGTATCTGAGCCCCAAACATGGGGTTACATTTTCTTTCTGTGGGCAATTAATTTCTACCCATCCATATCTCAATCCTCTACCAATCTCTTCCTCCCTCCATCCATGCAGCTGTTGTGTACCTGCTGTCTTTGAGCCTTTGCCCTTCTTCTTCTTCTCCTTCCTGTCTTTGCCCTTGTTCTTGCCTGCCAGCTGCAGCAGGGAGTTGGGGATCTGGTTGGGTGTGTCGCCGCCCTTCAGGCTGGAGGACGAGGTGAAGGGGTTCAGGCTCTTCTTGGGCTTGGCCTGCTGGGGCTGCAGCCTGGCCTCCACCTCCACAGACTGGGAGCCACCGCCGGGGAACTGGGAATCATCTGACGTGCTGGAGGACGTCCTCTGAGAGGGAGGTGGGAGAGAAGGTTCACACAGATAGAATAGGGAAAACACGAGTGAATATATTTCAAAGGTCCTTACTTGTTAAGGGGACAGCTCACCCAAAATACATTATTGCTCCTCTCACCTGCAGTGCTATTTATGCAGGTAGATCGCTTTGTGTTAGTTGGCTGGGTTTTGGAGATATCGGCCCTAGAGATTTCTGCCTTCTCTCGAATACAATAGAGAGCCGCAGTAATGAGTCCGGAAATCATCGATGCTAACAGCCCTGGTTCTTCACTGTTTTCGCCTATGGGAGTTTTGAATGGGTTTTTGGCGCGATGCTTCTAATAATCTCTCTGGCTTAATCAAACGCGAACCAGTGTTAGTAATATCATCTTCACACATGAAGACCACTTTTATGAGTTTTGAAGCTTTTACATGCCGTTAAAAGGGGCGGCTAGCTAGCAAACGGCTAAATGAGACTACACTGCTGAGTCGACGGGGATATATACGTCAATAACGTCACCACTTCAAACGACGAACACGGAAATTCTCTTTCCCTCACCTGGTTCAGCCCCGTTCAGCCCGGGGTAATCAGTGCACACATCCAACAACAGTCCAGGTTGACTGCTGACGTGACGTGGAAGCCTATGCGACAGTGTGTAGTTCTGAATTGGCTTAGCTCGAGTATTTTACTTCTAGGGCTCGCATTTACGCTACAAAACTCATGAAAGTGGTCCTCATGTGTGAAGATTATCCCACTGAACCTTGGTTCGCGTTTGATTAAACTTGCGTTGCCCACAGACATTATTTGAAGCATCACGCCAAAAACCCATTCAAAAATCCCATAGACAGAAACAGTAAAGAACCAGGAAGTTCGGGACTTCCGCATTCAGCCTACAAAAATACGTCATCCCTGCGGCTCTCTATGGAACTGGATGGCACTCGGCTTGTGGTGCTCAAAGCACCCCCCCTCTTTCCAAAAAAATCATGACCCAGGCAGTTACTCAAGATAATCCACAGACCTTGTTGTGAGCAGTGTCATATAGGAACTATTTTCTATTTTCGCCCAAAATACGTCCACTAGCTGCTAGCCAGCTGCAGCTTCTTGTGGGAACTACTCTAGCTAGAAGCTAGCGGGTGTAGTTCAGTCGAAAGAAAATAGTGACATGACAGAAAGTGTTTTAATTCCAGGATAAAAAAAACACTGAATCCCTCCCAGCTCTTCCTGAGCCTGACCTCTGACCTCCCTGCGGAGGAAGGCCAAGAGAAGAGAGAAGTCCCCCACAGGGAGCAACAGAGGAAACCATATGATGGTTATGATGATGATGATGATGATGATGAAGGTGTCCCTCCTCACCTCAGCCAGACGGAGCTCCTCCATCTTGTCCAGCTGTCTCTGCACGGCCAGCCTGTCTTTCTCCATCCTCCTCTGGGCGTCTCTGAGCCGCTCCAGGTCTCTCTGGTACTCCTCCTTCTTACTGTGCAGATCCTGCTTCTCCTCATTCAGGGCTCGGCGCTGACTCCACGTCTCCTCCTCCTGCAGTGATTGGCCGGTTGATTAGTGGATTGGTTTGATTGTTCAAACTTGGAGGGGTCAGAATCAGCTTTGGTCCAACAATCAGCTCTTGTGGACGACTGTATTTTCATCAGCACATGATTAGTTTGTGATGTCACATTCTAGATGCTACATTTCAAAAGCACTATTTGATTTAGCACTCTTATGATCTTCTATTGTTTCTTTTTTTGTTTCTTTTATTAAAACAATTTCTCGTTGAAATAATTTTACCAATCTGTGTCTGGGAGACTGTTGCTAACTTTGGTTGATGATGGACAGTATTTACTGTGTTTTTCAAAGCGCGGCTGTAATCGTAACCACGGTAACACGGTAATCACGGTTTTGACTTGACTTGCTGACTTTATTTGACAATATATAAATAACGTGACACAGTCTGGCATACTGCCAAGGATAGACACAAAAAAGCTCAGAGCTTATTTCCATTGTGGTCCTTCAATGTGGTCCTTTTAATGTGGTCCTTTTAATGATAATGAATTTGATCACGGTTTATCATTAGACCGGTTATCGTTTCATCCCTGCTATTATTCATGCCTTTCTGTAAACTTTACAGTGTAAAGCACATTGTAAACTCTCACTGCACCATAGACCTATATTATATTATACTATATACATAAATACCAATACTGATGTGCTGCCTTGTCTCCGCTGGCCTGGGTTTAGGCGTGCTAACTCTAACCCTGGACATCATTTAGTTTGATAGTGTGCTAACTCTAACCCTGGACATCATTTAGTTTGCTGGTGTGCTAACTCTAACCCTGGACATCATTTAGTTTGCTAGTGTGCTAACTCTAACCCTGGACATCATTTAGTTTGCTAGTGTGCTAACTCTAACCCTGGACATCATTTAGTTTGCTAGTGTGCTAACTCTAACCCTGGACATCATTTAGTTTGCTAGTGTGCTAACTCTAACCCTGGACATCATTTAGTTTGCTAGTGTGCTAACTCTAACCCTGGACATCATTTAGTTTGATAGTGTGCTAACTCTAACCCTGGACATCATTTAGTTTGCTGGTGTGCTAACTCTAACCCTGGACATCATTTAGTTTGATAGTGTGCTAACTCTAACCCTGGACATCATTTAGTTTGATAGTGTGCTAACTCTAACCCTGGACATCATTTAGTTTGCTAGTGTGCTAACTCTAACCCTGGACATCATTTAGTTTGATAGTGTGCTAACTCTAACCCTGGACATCATTTAGTTTGTCAGTTTGCTAGATGCACGAGATGCATTCATTATTTTGAAGGCCTGCTGTCAGCCAGCTTAGCATGCTATAACAAAGCCTATCTAACACCACGTCAATGTCTCAGCAGCTTGGCACATGTTTGTTGGGGTTTCAGTTATTTTGCCCTCACCATGAAGCGCTGTGGGAAACCCTGGGTGTCTTCATTTTAAATGACCAAATGTCAAGATAAAGAATTGACATAAAGATAATTCCCACCGCCTACCCCCGATGTGTTTGTCTTTTTGCCCGGCCTGGCGCAGACGTGACGTATCACTGCGGCCATGCTATCAGTGTTAAGTGGACGGGCGGTTGGTTACCTGCACGCGCAGCAGCACCTCCCTGTCGGTCAGCTGCTGCTCCCTCTGCTGGCAGGCCCTCTCCCTGCGCCGCCTCTCCTCGGCGTGGGCAGACTGCTGCCTCTGCAGGGAGGCGAGCTCCTGACGCTGCTTCTCCAGGCTGCGCTGCTTCTCCTGCTCCACCAGAGAGCCAGGCCGCGAGAGGGCAGGGCGCTCGCTCACAGAGCCAGGCCGCGAGGTGGGCGAGGGGGAGGGCCGCTCGCTCAGCGCCTGACGCTGCTCCTCCATCAAGCTGTCCTGTTGAACGACCACCGCCTGGGACACAGCGCACCACACCACAAGTCAAAGATTAAAGGGACACGTCGACAGTTGGGAGTTTAGGCCATTTGTCATATTGTCAATATCAAAACTAGAATGTACATCATAATAATGTACATGGCTTTATTTTCAATCTGTGTGACCTGTGTGAGCGGTACAGCCCTGGCTGCTAGTTAGCTTAGCGCTACAATAGTAATGAACGGTACTAGGGATGTTCATCAGTTATCGATAATTGATCGCTAAGGAATGGAATCGATCATGTGGAATTCTTATCGATTATTGTTATTATTATTATTTTTTTTTTTTTTGCGGACTAGGTTTGGGTGGAATTCGTTCCTCCTCGCCCCACTCCATTGCACAGCCGACTAACGTGAGGTAGAGCTTCATATAGTCTTCATACAGGACTTCATATAGTCCTGGCTGGGCACGGGCCTTTGTGCCAACAAAACTGTTTTAAACATGGGGAATTCACACCGGCATGTGCCGGGGACAGCAGTGTTGGAGAGGAGACACATTGAAATAAAGAGTTCATTGAGGAGACCACGTTGTCTTTCGTATTTTCTGCCATAGGCATTCATTTTGTAAAAAAAAAATATATATATATATAAGTATTAATATGATCGATAATCGATAATTGATCGTTAATTTTCCCCGATTTTCGATTTTGGACATTTTTCAAAATGAACATCCCTAAACGGTACAGCTGTCTGTTCTGTCTTTACTGTGTATACTGTCTTGATTTTATTATTATTTGTAAATTTAATGGACAATCAAGTTTTATCTTATGTTATCAACTAGTGTTCGAAACATCTGTACAAAAGGAGATCTGACATACACTCGTTTCAACATGGCTGTCAGTTTATAGGTTGCAGGCAGCCCAGAATCGATATGAACAGTCATCCAAATCAACTCATATTTGAGCAGTAACTCAGGCATGTCGTGTGAACGCAGCCTAACAGGGTATGCTGTAGTGACGCCTCCTTACCTGCAGGGTGCTGAGCAGGAGGTGCAGATTGGAGACGCTGTGCAGGACCTGCTGTAGAAGAAGACACAGCGCTCAGTATCTTTTAACACCTCTAATGTTCAGACTAGGAGACCAAATCTGATTTGTGAACTTTAGTGACCTATTAATGACTTTATCCAGATTGGTTTTATGAGTCTGGACGCTCCAAGTCTGATTTGTGTCACTTGTCCCAAACCACATATGGAGGTAGTTTCCAATCTCCTTTCGACTGATGTGACTTCAGTGCGGACGCGCAGATCCACCAAATCTGATTTGAACGTCACTCGCAACTCGTCATCAAATGCTTCTGCGCAGGAAAACCACGTCACCAACGTACGTATTTACTGACGCCCATGTCGTTACCATAGCAACCCATGCAGATAGGCTGTTTAGGTCTGGACACACAGATCCAACTTGAGAATCAGATTTGTGGCAGTGCGGACACACTCCCAAATCAGATTTGGGAAACCAATCAAGATAATGATGATTAATGACTTTATCAGCAAATCAGATTTGCCTGTAATGTGAACATGGCTTATAACATGTTCTGTTTCTATGTTCAGATCCTGTCAAAGCGCATGCTGGAACCTGGCAGTTTGATGTCGCCTTGCTTATTGGCTCGCTTGACATCCCTTCATCTGCCTCTGTTACCATAGGCAGTGATTCATTTTAAAAGCTGACATTTTTGTTGAAGCGCCACCTGGTGGATTTGATGTAACCTTCATTTACCAGGGGACTAGTGATGCGCGGGTCACCCAGAACCCGCTGGGTCCCGCGGGCTGGCCCGCCCCGCAGGCGTCCTGGGTTGGCAAATTATTAAAATATCGCGGGTGCGGGCGGGGCAGGCTCAGAACGTGATAAAGGAAAATTATTAAATAATTTAGAGCAGTGAAGTACAACTGTTGTCGCCCACGGCAGCATGTGAGTGTACCTGTATGTGTGTGTGTGTGTGTGAGAGAGAGAGAGAGGGGGGAGAGAGAGACAGAGTTATTAGCTACTTTGCACACCTTGGAAGCTCCGCTGTGCTCCTCCTGAGTCCGGAGACATATTACATTAAATTGGCCGTTGCGGGCTGCTGGGTTGGGCTGGGTTCGGAATTTTCAGATATTTTAACGGGCTGGGCGGGGCGGGCCTTAAAAAACCCTGACCCGCGCATCACTACAGGGGATCCCAACAATTTTGAAAGGCTTAAATCATGTTTTCCATAATGCACTAGTTCAGCCAGTAAGCGAGGCAACCATAAAGTGCTGGCTTGCAGCTTTGGAACACAAAGAGCACAGCATGTTTGGAGGCCAGCCTGTCTGTTGGCGTTAATGTAACGGCTGCACGTATTATTACTGCAGCATCAAGTATGAATGAGAGAATCCATAACAGTCAGTATGACAGATTGGGGGAAATTAACAGCCGGATACGACCAGCCGCTCTGGCAGCTGATCTTTTGGTAATATTACCAATGAGAAGTAGTCTCTGTGCTACCGTGTGCGTCAGGTGCGTAGGAGGAACAGGATAAGTCAAAGAGGCAGAAGATAAAGAATTATGACCAATGAAAAATCATATATGTACTGAAAACTATGTGCTTGTAAAGGAGACACCTTTACATCATCTGCTGTGACTCTCCCCGTGCTACAGTATACGTGGGATGCTGAGCTACAGAGTGAGGGCAGGCCTGCCTGGTGCCAAACACCCGTTTTTCTTCACGATTGTACAGTGGCTCTGATTGGCTGACAGAGGCTTACCTCACAGTTTCTCTGGTAAACAGTGGCTCTGATTGGCTGACAGAGGCTTACCTCACAGTTTCTCTGGTAAACAGTGGCTCTGATTGGCTGACAGAGGCTTACCTCACAGTTTCTCTGGTAAACAGTGGCTCTGATTGGCTGAGAGAGGCTTACCTCACTGTTCCTCTTCAGCAGCAGCAGCAGGTTGGCGTTTCCTCCCTGCACAGAACACAAACACACACACACTAATAATGGCCACAGCCCAGAACAGACTGTGTGTGTGTGTGTGTGTGTGTGTGTGTGTGTGTGTGTGTGTGTGTGTGTGTGTGTGTGTGTGCGTGTGCGTGTGCGTGTGCGTGTGCGTGTGCGTGTGCGTGCGCGTGCGTGGGGGTAGGTGAAAGAGCAGATTCCTCGATTGGCTCTGAGAGGCTGTTTACAAATTAGGGATGTAACGATAACCGGTTTGAATGATAACCGTGATCAAATTCCTTACGATAACCGTACCGTTTCAAATTTTCATTATCATTAAAACCGTGGCACCGTGATTACCGTGCTTTGAAAAACATGGTAAATACTGTCCATCATCAACTAAAGTTGGCAACCCCTCTCCCAGATGCAAACGTGCAGCCTTGGAGAAATGATTTCAGTGAGTGTATTAAATCCTTTTCGGCTCTGAGTTTTCAATATAAAACTTGGTGAAGTGATTTCTGTGAGTGTATCAGTACTTTTTGAACATTTTCAGCACATTTTAACAAACCGTGATAATACGATAACGGTGATCATTTTGGTCACGATAATCGTGATGTGAAATTTTCATACCGTTTCATCTCTATTACAAATGAGCCACGATCTGATTGGACTAAACCAAGCTTGTCTGAGCTGGAGATATTGTTTGACTAACTCAAATTAATAACTCATTAACTCAAATCAACTCTCAATAACTGTCAAACTATTCATCATTCATCTAGTTTGACAGTTATTGAGAGTTAATTTGAGTTAATGAGTTATTAATTTGAGTTAGTGTGGACCAGTGATGTCACTGGTCCACACTTTAACACTCTATAACTGTCAAATTAAATGACAGACTTCAAAACCGTTTACAGTTTTCTGATATACTACTGATGTTCTAATGATACAAAGCTGGTTGAAAATGGGCAGAGTGTTCCTTTAACGGCTGCCCATTTATTTTCATCCTCTATTGGATCCTTACACAAGCGATGGTCTCCATGAGAAACGGGACCTGGCAGGAAGAATGAAAAGGCTAATTGACTGGAGGGCGAGAAGCGGCTAAACCTCTTAATAGTATCGTTTCTGTCGGAGGAGGAACGCACCCCCGCACATGGTCCGGGGGGCCTGCAGGGGGCGTAGCGGCTTTGACAGTGCAGAATAATTGGCTGTTGAGATACTGACCTTCTTTAAAACGCTGTCAGACTCGGTCCTGCGCAGATCTCCTGCCGTGTCCTCGCTCTCCTCTTTGTCTCCATCTGAAGATGAAGGAAGAAGGCAGGAGAGGAGATGAGCAAGACGGCAGAGACGTCCCACCACAGCAACAAGACGGCAGAGACGTCCCACCACAGCAGAGACGTCCCACCACAGCAGAGACGTCTCACCACAGCAGAGACGTCCCACCACAGCAACAAGACGGCAGAGACGTCCCACCACAGCAGAGACGTCTCACCACAGCAGAGACGTCCCACCACAGCAACAAGACGGCAGATACGTCCCACCACAGCAGAGACGTCCCACCACAGCAGAGACGTCCCACCACAGCAACAAGACGGCAGAGACGTCCCACCACAGCAGAGACGTCCCACCACAGCAACAAGACGGCAGAGACGTCCCACCACAGCAACAGGCTTACCTTACCTGGCTGTTACCTTGGCCCTCACCTTGGCCGTCACTCGTTCCAGTTTGCCGCGCCACTAAAACTGCACACCTTCATCTCGTTACCCTCCTTTAATAAATTATTCATAATAATAAATAGTTAATAAATAGTTGTTGATCACTGCACCTGACCCCTGCATTTGCTCTCTTGGTCAATAGGAGGCCACATATTTTCTGTTGTTGTAGATACCGTATATACAGTATATATATATATATATATACTGTATATACTGTATTGAGAGGTTTCAATGTGTCTAATGTTGTTTTATTGTACTTGCTGCTGTATATAGGTTTCAATGTTTTGTACTGACTTCTGTTGCTGTCTCTTGGCCTGGTCATCATTGTAAAATAAATGAGAATTGGTTCTCAACTGACTTATCTGGTTAAATGAAGGTATAATAATATGAGAATAGGGCTACAAAATATACAGTAGATGTTTCTATTCGTATCATGCATTCACATGTGCTGAAGACTGCTTCTACTCAGTGAAATTAACTGCTCCAGTATAGTGATTGTTGGGACTGAAAACCGTGCAGACATTTGCCATGTGTGATGGCACATGAGCGGCACTAAACTGCACCCGGGAAAACCTCCAGTGCCATTTTCCATATCAGCCAGCCAGACATTTGTTTACTGCTGCTACTGACGTAGACGTCTGGAGCTCTCATGGCCCTGTGGTGCGTCTGAGACGCCCTAAGAACAGTCGCACTCTCCGCTTGTGAGGCACCTTTTCAGAGGTGTCGCCCCGGGCCACATGTCCCACAGGAGGCTTCAGCAGGGCTCTCTAACCCGCGGGCTCCACCAGGCGGTCCTGTCTTATCTCACAGTGCTACACAGAGGCATGGTAGGCGTGGCTCCTGTGGTTGCTAGGAGACGACATCGTTGTGAAAGCGTGCTGAGCTGTCAGGGAACGACCACAGTGCACTTAACACTTACACTTGAGTCATTTAGCTTTTAGCATTTCAGTTAAGACAGAGACATTTAATATTGATAGAGACACCCCAACTTCCAGTCACTTGCTGTATCTGTGCCACAGAGGTTTCGCCACTGCCACGCCCCCTTAGGGAGACGGGTCAGCCAATGAAGCTTCATACCATCGACAGACAGCCAATCACAAACTGATGACCACGCCCATTTAGGAGATGGGAAGAGTACCATTTCTTATTATTGGCAGAGCCTGGAGTGGGGTGTCTCTATCTATTAAAGGTCTCTGGTTAAGGTGCGGGGTTCAGAGCTGTGACCTGGTCTAGCCACTGGGTGGTGCGGGGTTTAGAGCTGTGACCTGGGCCGTTTCTCAATACCAAGAATGCGTTCTTGTTCTTGTGTTCTTGGGGAGAACGTTCTTGCTAGTCGTTCTTGGAAGAATGAACTTGCGAGGTCACAAGCACACATGACACTGTTGGCAGTTTGAGACGATGCGTTCTTGAGGGTATTGCGCAATACCAGCGCAGAGGCCGCCTGCAGTACTACACAAATAAAAAGCTCAGCTGATGTAGATGCAGCCAATTGTGCTCTGGAACTTTTTGCCATTTTTCGCCATAAATGTTCGTAAAGTGGCACTTATTGAAACCTACTACCCTGCTTGTAGGCATCAAAAGTCATCAGAAATGAATTTACCGTAAATTCCGGACTATAAGCCGCGGCTTTTTTCCCGTTTTTTGGCCTTTTTTGCCCCCTGCGGCTTATATAACGGTGCGTCTTATCTATGGATTTTTTCCAAAAAAAAAAAAAATCTCTCTTTTTTAGCACTCTTTCTAACTATAAATCCACTTCTGTTTTAATTTCCTCTCTTGCCCTCTTTTAACAACATAACATAACATAACATAACACAACACAGGTAAGCAGAAAGAAAAAGACGAAGCAATCACGCCATGAATGAGGAAATGACTCACCTGCTGGAGGCTGGAGATACACCGCTTGGGCTAAACTTTTACTCCGTGAAACACTATCGATTAAGTCCGACATCGCTCAGAGGTTTTGAGCAGCTTGAAAACAAGTTTGAAAACGTGCAGAAGTCCATCCACTCACTCACTAAAGAAAATAATGCAACCGTGAAGAGTTTCACTCGTGTCCAGCCATCTGGCCGAGTTAGAGCCGAAGTCCCGAACACAGTGAGAAAACCTCCCGAAGGTGCTGCTGCAGCGGGGTGCATATTGTCCGGCCAGCCGACCGAGAGGCATGCGAGCCGGGCACTATTAAACATTTGGGGTGTGTGAGGTGGCTGGCTGTGGAGGTGGCGGTTTCTCCTCCTCCTCCTTTCTTCTTTCTTTCCGGCCTGCCACCGAGGGCCATCTTCATCTGCCTACTCCGCTGGCCCGACCGTCAACTCATCCTCCAGGCTGCGGGGAAGAAGCCCCTCACCTGGGAGGGTACGCGCTTTTTCGTCCCGGCAGGACCTCCGCGTTGGTGCAACAGAAACGCGCAACATACAACAGCATCATCGAGTCAATGGATATCGCTTTGGCGTACTGTACCCAGCGAGACTCGTCATAACCATTGATGGACAGCGGCGGAACAAGAGCTCAAAGTGAAACTGCCGAATATCTTTTGAGTTGGACTGGTCAATAGTACTGTGGGTAACTAAAATAAAAAAATAAAAAACGGAATTCTCTCTTCTTTAGCACTCTTTCTAACTATAAATCCACTTCTGTTTTAATTTCCTCTCTTGCCCTCTTTTCACCACACCGCGGACACTGTGTGCACTGTAAAAAAAACAAAAAATACCACAATGTGTGATT
This sequence comes from Poromitra crassiceps, assembly GCF_964638095.1. NCBI lineage: Eukaryota > Metazoa > Chordata > Actinopteri > Beryciformes > Melamphaidae > Poromitra > Poromitra crassiceps. The sequence goes on from NW_028152058.1 coordinate 17,317, forward strand.
TTGTCTGGGGATTAGTGACCTGACTTTTGTTTTGTTGAAATGTTAATAAATGGGAGCTTCCCCAAACAGCCATCCATTCCCGACAATCCCCTCTGTGCACGAAGCCTTACATATGGTAATTAAACATCAAAACACCCGCGGCTTATAGTCCGGTGCGGCTTATAGAAGAAAAAAATAGTCACCTTTGAAGGTGCGGCTTATAGACCGGTGCGTCTTATAGTCCGGAATTTACGGTAGTGATGAAATAAAACTTTAAATTGTAAAAAACTTTCCGGAGCTTATGGCGTCTTCTCTGCTGCGTTCTGCCTCTGCTTATGCCGAAATGCATGCTGGGATATCTGCCTTGCCAAGTTGACACAAGTCACCAACCAGAGCATCCTCGGTAAAGTGGGCGTGTCGAGAACATCCGGGAATTTTAAGCGTTCTTGGCGAAATGTGAACTTTGTATTGGAACAGTACTTGGGCTGCGACTGATGACGTTTCACAGGGACACAAGAACGCAAGAACACACAAGAACGCTTATTGAGAAACGGCCCTGGTCTCGCCACTAGGTAGGCCTGCTCATTGTTTCCATGGAGACACAGTAGTAAGCAGGTGGAGCGGTGGACTTACTCTTACTGCAGGTCATCTGGTGGCTGTCGAAGCCTCCGAAGGTCTCCGCCCGACGGGGCAAACACACTGGCCCCGTGCCCGCGGTGCCGCCTCCCTCCTGCACGCTAGCCATGGCCCCGCCCAGGCTGCCATTCACCAGCGTCTGTAACGTCTCCACTGTCACACACACACACACACACACACACACACACACACACACACACGCGCACACACACACACAGGCAGTGTGTACGTCAGTAAGTGAATCATCCTGGCTAACTGCGTTACAGTTCAGCCCTGCACCCGTGGGTCCTACCAGGCACCTCTGCTTACAACCTGATCCTGCCTCTTGTTGCTAAGCGACTATTCAAAAGCCTATTTTCAATCACACACTTCTTTTACTAAAAGTCGAAATATTTGCGATCTCTAAAAACTCTGTAAACTCTAGATTAGGGCTGGACATATGGTTGAAATCAATATGCAATATCATTATGATACAAAACTGAAAATTTCAAATAATATTCCTACCATACCTAATTTTAGTTTTTTTTTAGTAAAATGTGCTTAGACGTAAAAAATGTGTCACAATATGTATATCATCATGATATGATTCCACTACAGTAAATGATACAGACAGATGGCTCGATGGAGCATCCAGTAGTGACCTTCCCAATGAAAGGAAGGGGATAAAGAAGCTGCTGGTGGACACTCACTCACTCACTCACAACACAATAACCCAGGAGAAATGACATTACCGCCCCGCAGTCACATGACATATCACATAAGACCCTAACTGCTCCAGTCACATGACATATCACATAAGACCCTAACTGCTCCAGTCACATGACATATCACATAAGACCCTAACTGCTCCAGTCACATGACATATCACATAAGACCCTAACTGCTCCAGTCACATATCACATAAGACCCTAACTGCTCCAGTCACATGACATATCACATAAGACCCTAACTGCTCCAGTCACATGACATATCACATAAGACCCTAACTGCTCCAGTCACATGACATATCACATAAGACCCTAACTGCTCCAGTCACATGACATATCACATAAGACCCTAACTGCTCCAGTCACATGACATATCACATAAGACCCTAACTGCTCCAGTCACATGACATATCACATAAGACCCTAACTGCTCCAGTCACATGACATATCACATAAGACCCTAACTGCTCCAGTCACATGACATATCACATAAGACCCTAACTGCTCCAGTCACATGACATATCACATAAGACCCTAACTGCTCCAGTCACATGACATATCACATAAGACCCTAACTGCTCCAGTCACATGACATATCACATAAGACCTTAACTGCTCCAGTCACATGACATATCACATAAGACCTTAACTGCTCCAGTCACATGACATATCACATAAGACCCTAACTGCTCCAGTCACATGACATATCACATAAGACCCTAACTGCTCCAGTCACATGACATATCACATAAGACCCTAACTGCTCCAGTCACATGACATATCACATAAGACCCTAACTGCTCCAGTCACATGACATATCACATAAGACCCTAACTGCTCCAGTCACATGACATATCACATAAGACCCTAACTGCTCCAGTCACATGACATATCACATAAGACCCTAACTGCTCCAGTCACATGACATATCACATAAGACCCTAACTGCTCCAGTCACATGACATATCACATAAGACCCTAACTGCTCCAGTCACATGACATATCACATAAGACCCTAACTGCTCCAGTCACATGACATATCACATAAGACCCTACAGCAGGCATGTCCAAAGTCCGGCCCTGGGGCCAATTGCGGCGCGCGCACTGATTTTAAGTGGCCCTCGGCTTGTCTCTCAAAATAGACTATAATGTGGCCCTCCACACAGTATTGGTTCATCAAGCAAGTTCAATTTGCATTTTTTCCCTTCACCTAACGATGACGGCACTATCATACAGTTTGTACAGGAACCAAGTAGGAACAGCACATGCAGAACTAATGTTTTCAGATGGTAAACAAAATCTTTAGAGTACATTTGTATGTGATTTTTGATTAAACTAGAACGACCGCAACGCGGACTTATGCCTCCGCCATTAGTTCATTCTTGAGTCCAAGTGGATGTTGGAGCCAAATTGGAAGAAATTGCATCAAGGCGTTTCTGTGCAGAATTGGATATTTGAGCCAAATGTGAAGAAATTTAGTCAAGGTGTTACTGAGATATGGCGTTACTGAGCTTGAAAATGGCATTTGTTAGGTCACTGTGACCTTGACCTTTGACCTTTGATAACCAAAATGGAATCAGTTCATCCTTGAGCCTAAGTGAATGTTTAAGGCGAATCTGATGAAATTCCGTCCAGGCGTTCCTCAGATATCGCGTTAACAAGCTTGAAAATGGCGTTTGAGAGGTCACAGTGACCTTGACCTTTGACCTTTGACCACCAAAATCTAATCAGATCATCCTTGAGCCTAATTGAATGTTTAAGGTGAATGTGATGAAATTCCGTCCAGGCGTTCCTCAGATATCGCGTTAACAAGCTTGAAAATGGAGTTGGAGAGGTCACAGTGACCTTGACCTTTGACCTTTGACCACCAAAATCTAATCAGATCATCCTTGAGCCTAAGTGAATGTTTAAGGCGAATCTGATGAAATTCCGTCCAGGCGTTCCTCAGATATCGCGTTAACAAGCTTGAAAATGGTGTTCGAGAGGTCACAGTGACCTTGACCTTTGACCTTTGACCACCAAAATCTAATCAGATCATCCTTGAGCCTAAGTGAATGTTTAAGGCGAATCTGATGAAATTCCGTCCAGGCGTTCCTCAGATATCGCGTTAACAAGCTTGAAAATGGCGTTCGAGAGGTCACAGTGACCTTGACCTTTGACCACCAAAATCTAATCAGATCATCGTTGAGCCTAAGTGAATGTTTAAGGCGAATCTGAAGAAATTCCGTCAAGGCGTTCCTCAGATATCGCGTTAACAAGCTTGAAAATGGCGTTCGAGAGGTCACAGTGACCTTGACCTTTGACCTTTGACCACCAAAATCTAATCAGATCATCCTTGAGCCTAAGTGAATGTTTAAGGCGAATCTGATGAAATTCCGTCAAGGCGTTCCTCAGATATCGCGTTAACAAACATCCGTACGGACGTACGTACGGACGGCCGGCCGTACGGACGGACAACCCGGATCCATAATGCCTTCGGCCTGGCTTCGCCGGCGGAGGCATAAAAAAATGATAACCCAGATGATGTGGGAAGCAGCTGGCCTTTTCACATGATCATTCAAAAGGTTTGGACAGCCCTGCCCTACCCAGCACCAGCTGTATCTGTGTGGCAGAGTAAAGAAGGAGTTTCTCAGTCTGGCTGACCCGTGCATCTCGCTCACCCCCTCACAGCTACGACCTCTTCGCTAATGATGTTCGCTTCCACCAACCCAGTTCATCCAGGCGTGTTGTGGGCCAACGTCCAGGTCAATTCATTTGACTTTAAACCAATTCAGCAAATATGTTTTATTCAAAATGCAAATAGCAAAATAACCCCCAAGACTAAATAGTTCTTCGTACATCCGGACCGTCATGAATAATTCATGTCCCTTCATTACAGAATGATTGGCAATTACTGTTCACATTTAATCAGCGTTCCAATAAATTCTCCATTATAAAGTTCCTTTATTGATTGACTGACTCTGTAGCTGAACATCATTCTACATGACGTGACTTAATTCATAAGGTGAAATGGCATTGGGTCTACAACTAGTGTATATAAAATGTGTGTCACATGTGCATTACAAAGAACATGTGTCATTTAACTATGAATTGACTCTTCTTCTTCTATCTTAGTGAGGCAGATCACTCCACATCTTTAACAATGAGATCACGCACAAAAAATAAGTCGCACTGGAAATGATATATATTTTTTTTTTACACTAGTTTTTTTGTAACTTAAGGTTTTGCAACTAAATATTCAACGGACAAATGACATGTTTGACAAATAACAATGTTTTTGCAGTGCAATCGGATGTGTGAGTTTTGTTACACAGACACTTCTACACCTCTAATTCATTTCCCAGACTTTTCCCCAAAGTTGCAGACCTGTCTGGATTCAAATCTCTCTCTCTCTCTCTCTCTCTCTCTCTCTCTCTCTCTCTCTCTCTCTCTCTCTCTCTCTCTCTCTCTCTCTCTCTCTCTCTCTCTCTCTCTCTCTCTCTCTCTCTCTCTCTCTCTCTCTCTCTCTCTCTCTCTCTCTCTCTCTCTCTCTCTCTCTCTCTCTCTCTCTCTCTCTCTCTCTCTCTCTAGTCCCAGTTCACTCTCAATTTTTCTGAATGTTTGTTATGAATGAACAGTGCTGCCAAAGCATCTAAATAACAGTTGAATAAATCCTAAAACTCTCTCCCTCTGTCTCTCACACACACACACACCCACACCCACACACACACACACACGCCTGCCATCCAGCTGTCAAGCAGAAGCCCTGCATACTTTTAAAATGTCTCAGAAATAACATGTGAAAAGGTGCATTTCCATCAGATGGGTTTGACGTGAATAAAACAGGCTTCCTGAACACACACACACACACACACACACACACACACACAATAATTGATGCGTATCGATCACTAATTGGCCTATTGGGTGAATGTCATGCTTTCAGAGAGCAGAAGTAGCACAAGAGTTTGATGTATAATATATGCATGCCGTGTTAAAGTTGTGTGAACTGTCGCAGTTTTTAAAATGTAAACAGAGTCAAGCCGGCTAGAGTCAGACACACAAGCCTCACGCCACTTGGGCTCCATAGGGTTCCATTGCCGTTGCCACCCAGTGACGCGCTTTGTTTACCAGCTTTTCTAATTCTATACATCATAATTTTCAATGAAATACTGTGGATGGAACCAACCTAAGGTACGTCCTCCTCTCTCTCTGTCCCTCTCTCTCTCTCTCTCTCCGTCTCTCTCTCTCTCTCTCTCTCTCTCTCACTCAGTTCATGTGGCTTGATACAGTACGTATGAGAGTAACACAGATGTAACACATGATACAGTACGTATGAGAGTAACACAGATGTAACACATGTACATACAGTGGGATTAAATCTCTCACCTTCCTGCAGGGCGTCCGTCATGATGGCCGCCCCTCTGGGGGGCTCCAGGCTGCAGGCCGACCTGAAGAACGGCTCGGCTGGCTGGCAGGCCTCCTCGGGCGGACTCGCAGCCTCACACATCCCCCTGAAGAGCCGCACCTTCTCCTCCAGCAGAGAGACGATCTCTGCATCCTTCTGCCTCAACAGGTCTGAGCAGAGACGCAGAGACACACAGGAAGAGAGACACAGGAAGAGAGAGAGACAGAGACACACAGGAAGAGAGAGAGACAAGAAGGAAAGCAGACAGGAGTCCAGGAAGACAAGAGAGAAAGAATGAAGAGAAATCTCAAACACTGTATATGAATATTGAAGGCATCAACAGAAAACATTGCATATTTGCAGCAAACATATGCTGCAAATATGTCACGCTCATGCGCACACACACACACACACACACAGTCCCGAGCGCGCGCGCACAGACACACACACACACACACACACACACACACACACAGTCCCGAATTACGAACAGTTGTCCCGAATCCTGATACCTGACCCCCAACTCCCCTGTCCCGAACTTGAGCCATTCTCCTCTGGTCACCCTATTCCACATGCCCCTCTCTTACCTCTCATCTCCTTGGCTTTAGTCTCCAGTTGTCTCTTGTCGTCCTCCGTCTCGCTGGGAATGCCTTCGTCCTCGTCCTTCTCTCTGTGCAACAAACACAAATCACCATTTACCTCTTTATCTACAACCTCTTTATCTACAGAAGCCTAGTGTGACCCTGTGTCCAATGGCAAACACAAAGAGTGCTTTATCTCCAGAACCGTTTGTCCCATCCACTTCAAACTCGGGGAGTGCGCTTAGGGGGACCTGAGTTCAGTGCTATACCTTACACACACACCACAATACCAACAAACTAGATGATCAGGTGGTCTGATCATCTAGTTGATGTAGACACCGATTACAAAAGACTTCACAGTGCAAAGTTTTCAATTAAAAAGAAAGAGAGATTACGAAGTCACACATTTGAACATGTAAAGTCAGACAGGCAAAGAGCATGTTTCCATGCACACTAAGAACCCGCTAACAGGGAATAATCAGGTTAGAGCGATAATTGAATTGACGTGTTAACATGCATGTCTTGTAATGTGATGACAGGGAAGACACTGGTTTACATAATTCACTCATACTTAGATTTCTCTCTTCGAGTCACGTTAAAAACCTTCCTGCCGGTTGTTGTGGATTTTGAAAAAAAAAAAAAATATATATATATATATATACGTTGTTTTGGCCAAGAATGGAACCCCAGTCATCAGATTGGTAGGCCAGCACCTTATCCATTAAGCCATGAGCCCAAGTACCACAATCAGCCAGGGATGCAAACTCATGTATGGTGAAATAAGAGACACCGGGGGTGTTGCACCAAATAGTTTGCAGCAATTTGGTGCAACCCCCCCCCCCCCCCCCCCCTATCAATTGGGTTAGGGTATGGTCGTGGTTAAGAAAACCCTAATCTTAAGCACATCTATTTGACTTGCTGCATGTTCTGTGTGTTTGAGCTGGGCTGTAGTCCAGTGGTGAAAGACCATGCCTTCCAACCCGAAGGTTTGTGGTTTGAATCCCGGTACGGACACTAAAACCTTTTCAAGTCTTTCATTGGGAAAGCCATAACAAAACTGCCTAGAGATCCATTGTAAGTTACCTAGCTGATGGTCTAGGGGTTAAGGCGATCACCTTAACAGACCGCATTGTATGCGGAGAAGTGCAGGTTCGATTCCTGCAGGGGATTTGAAGTCGTCTCCCCACCCCTCCCTCCTCCCTCACCCTGCCCTCCCACCCCCCCCTCCCTCACCCTGCTCTCCCCTCCCTCACCCTGCTCTCCCCTCCCTCCTCCCACCCCCCCCACCCTCACCCTGCCCTCCCCCCCACCCTCACCCTGCTCTCCCCTCCCTCCTCCCACCCCCCCCTCCCTCACCCTGCCCTCCCACCCTCACCCTGCTCTCCCCTCCCTCCTCCCACCCCCCCCTCCCTCACCCTGCCCTCCCACCCCCCCACCCTCACCCTGCTCTCCCCTCCCCCCTCCCTCACCCTGCCCTCCCACCCCCCCACCCTCACCCTGCTCTCCCCTCCCTCCTCCCACCCCCCTCCCATCCCCCCATCCCCTGCCATCTCCCGGCCTCCTTCCTTCACCGTGTTCTCACTCAACCACTCTCACCATCTCTGCAGGGACTGTGCCCGCTCCCCTCTCTCCTCTGCGGGTCAGTCCCTGCAGAGATGGTAGAGTGGTTGAGTGCGAACAGGGTGAGAGGAAGGAAGCCGGGCGATACATAGATAGATGGCAGAGGAGGGGATTTTGTTGGAGAGGGAGTTATAGAGAAGGGGGGACAGGTTGGAGGGGAGGTCAGACAGTGGGAGGGGATGGTGGTGGACAGGTTGGGAGTGGGGGGTGGTGGTAGACAGGGAGGTGGTGGACGAGAGGTCGGGGGGGGGGGGGATGGTGGTGGACAGGTGAGAGGGAGGTCACCTCTCCTGCCTTGTCCTCTCTTGCCCCTTGTCCTCTCCTGCCTTGTCCTCTCTCTTGCCTTGTCCTCTCTCCTGCCTTGTCCTCTCCTGCCTTGTCCTCTCTCCTGCCTTGTCCTCTCTTGCCCCTTGTCCTCTCCTGCCTTGTCCTCTCTCCTGCCTTGTCCTCTCTTGCCCCTTGTCCTCTCCTGCCTTGTCCTCTCTCTTGCCCCTTGTCCTCCTGTCTGTCCTCTCTCTAGCCTCCCTACCTGCAATCAATTTGGTGCAACCCCCCCCCCATCAATTGGGTTAGGGTATGGTCGTGGTTAAGAAAACCCTAATCTTAACTATTTGACTTGCTGCATGTTCTGTGTGTTTGAGCTGGGCTGTAGTCCAGTGGTGAAAGACCATGCCTTCCAACCCAAAGGTTTGTGGTTTGAATCCCGGTACGGACACTAAAACCTTTTCAAGTCTTTCATTGGGAAAGCCATAACAAAACTGCCTAGAGATCCATTGTAAGTTACCTAGGCTGATGGTCTAGGGGTTAAGGCGGACACCTTAACACCGCATTGTATGCGGAGAAGTGCAGGTTCCATTCCTGCAGGGGATTTGAAGTCCATCTCCCCCCTCCCCCTCCCTCATCCTGTATGGTCTAGGGCAGTGGTGCCCAAATTCTTTCCCATGAAGGGCCAAAACTCAATCTGGGTGGATGGCCGAGGGCCAAAAATAAACGTTGTGGAATTACATTAAAATGTATTGTGTTTTATAGAAAATTGACATTCTAAATCTAAAATAACATTTCAATATAATAATTAGGGGTGCACCGATCACGTTTTTTGCCACCGATTGCCGATCACCTATGAGAAATATCTGCCCAACCGATCATCGACCGATCACCGATTACCGATCAATATATATATATATTTATTTATTTATTTTGTAAGCAGCTATAGCAGTCTATTATAGAACAGTGTCCATTTTACATATAGGCCTACATTTCATGCATCAAATTGAAAGTGCAGCACATTTTCTTTTTTTTCTACATCAATATTTTATACTGTGTAGGCTAAAGGAAACCGCCAACATGATTTTTTGTGTGTGAGATAATTGGAGCACAAGACTGTGTTGAACTAAATGGCTAGTAGTTCAGTCCAGTTCCCTCAGTTTATAAAAGAACAAAAATCGTTCCACTTCGGGATTTCCATGTTACCAGTTCAATGCAGTTCAGTTCACTCAACAAAAATACTCCATTTTCCGGGATTTCCCTGTTACACAAGAAAATAACTTTGACCCAAGTAAACTATTTTATCGATTAAGCTAAAGCGGCTAACGCTAACCGGAGCTATTAACGTTAGGAGGATACACGCAAATATGGATCAAACACGGACTTAACAACATGCAAATGCCTCGGTAGGCGGGAGGACTGGAGGTAACTTCTCTGCTGAGTCTGCTCTTAATCACCAGCTGATGTGTGTGATTCAAAGACGCAAGGGGTGTGTTGACAGTCTGGTGTGGTGTGTGGAGGTGAGTACACTGACGAAAGCAAAGCGTGTGCTTTGCAACACAATGATATAAACGTTAGAGCACAATATGAAAGTTAAACGATAGACATTGAAGACATGAAAATGGGCTGCCTCATGTTTCTCAGGTGCAGCATGATCGGCTATGCAATCGGCGACAATAAAGAAATATCTGCAGCAGCAGATCACATATTTGAGGTCAAAATCGGCCGATACAGATTGCGTGTCGATCGATCGGTGCACCCCTAATAATAATCTACTTTTTATCTGTTTGGTAATTGTAATAATTTGCAATTGGTTATAAAACATCTGCATTTGTGGGGAGCTTAAACATTTAATCAGTAAACACCCAGTTAAAAACAGTTTTATTTTCCACCTTTGTAATCAAGAGAGAAATTTGACTTAATTCCCAACTTGAAAAATCCTCAAGGTACTTTGAAAATCAGCTTTATTGTCCATCTTTTGTAAACAATTTGCCATGACAATTTGCAGGGATGCAATCTCAGGAGTGAACACAGTATATCCGCAGCCACATTCAGACACTGTTTCACAGTCACCACATGAAAAAGCGTGTCCACCCTTTGCAATCAGTGCAGATATCTGATAACTTGCCCGAGTGGCATTCTGGATAATTTTTTTTTTTTTAATCCGTGGCGGGCCAAAACAAACAGAGCGCGGGCGGGGCCCCAAATTGGGCACCACTGGTCTAGGGGTTAAGGCGGACACCTTAACACCGCATTGTATGCGGAGAAGTGCAGGTTTGATTCCTGCAGGGGATCTCCCCCCTCCCCCTCCCTCCTCTGCCATCTCCCCGCCTCCTTCCTTCACCCTGTTCTCACTCAACCACTCTATGATCTCTGCAAGAAGAAGGTGATGCAACATAAAGGATGCCAACTGTCATAAAACAACACAGAAGAAGAAGAAACAGCCGATGGCGCACAGTTGCACGATGGCGCGTGGGTGGGCGGTGTCTGTCCAGAGTCTCCACCCTAGCCATAAAATGTACTGAAATAGATTGATTGAACATGTTGATTTGAAGATCTGAAAAAGAAATTCAGAAAAAGCTGCATCCCCATCTAACAAAATCTACATCAGAGATAAAAAACACAAATAAATAATAGCACAAAAGAAATGAAATGAAACGGCAGAAAGGAGTTTTGTTTTCTTACACGCATTGCATGGCGTCCTGGATGAGTTGCATCCAGGTGTTGCGCTCGTCCTTGGAGCTGGCCAGCACCTCCATCATCTCGGGCTTCTCGATGCCGGCCGTGATGAGGAAGAGGCCGCGCTCCTCGTTCGCCACCTCCCTGACGATGAGCTTCTGCAGGGAGAGCACCGTGCAGCGCTGGTCCTGTGGAGGCACCAGGCAGGAAGAGATGGTGCAGAGGAGGGGAGGAGGGAGGAGCGGAGGAGAAGAGGACGGACGGGGGAAGGAAGAGAAGAGGAAGGGAGGAGGAGAGAGAGGGAGTGTGGAGGATGGTGAGGAAAGGCAGACAGATGGAAAGAGAGAGATGACCATTAGTTTCTGCTTAATGTTATCATCCACATGGGAGCCAGCTGACTGTTGTGGTCTCAGCAGGCCTGCAAGCTGCTCTACTGAGAAGTCTTCAGCTCTCTGAACATTTATCAGCCAAGTTTGACTATCCGGAATCAGCATTACAGATATATCAACATCATTCTAATCATAATTACATTGTGACTAGTTAGAATTTTCATTCAAGGCATCTACAATGGCCATTCTTCCTATCCAAAATTGTCATTTCAGATATCCATGTCATTCTCCCTAGGACAATGATGTCACCTTTGCCATTCATGTGTATGGGGTTTCTCATCATAACATATCTACAAGTCACATTGCACATGTCTGTAACTGAATTATGACTAGTTGTAATTCCAGTTTGAGATATATAGTTTGAGTCATTCTGAGTTCAAACTGAATTTAAGATATCTAAAAAGGACAATGTAGATATCTCGAATTGAAGGGAATTATAGATATCTTGAACTGGAAATATGACTACGGTAGTTAGAATTAAATTGGAGATATCTGAATCTGAAACTGGTATTAAAAATAGTCATAATTCACTTGCAGATATTTGCAATGTGAATTGAAGATACAGTATCTGAATTGTAGATATGTGTCATGAGAAACCCCATACACATGAATGGCCAAAGTGACATCATTTGTCCTAGGGAGAATCTGAAATGTTCATTTTGACTGGGAAGAATTGAATTACGGACATCTGCAGGACATAAATATACCCAGTCTAGATATTAAATGTGAAAACGGCTTTGCCATAAACATCAGAAAACCACCGCTTCATCCCTCCTCTACCCACCTGGCAGCTAAACACTGAAAATAAACCATAATCACATCAGCTGTCACATCTCCCCTGGTCTACCTCTCTCCTTGCTGCTTAGTGTGCTGACTTCCTTCCCTTCTAGGGTCACAGGAAACGTGCTTCTTCCATCAATTGTCTGGGTGCTGTGACCTTTGACCCTTCACCTCCTTACTACTGGCTGCTTGTGCTGCTGGTGATGGACGTAGAAAGTACTCCACTGCTACACTCAATAGAAGTCTCCGTTGCGTCAGAGAAAATCATCAGTGCCCAAAATGTCAAATAAACAGGCAAACCCCAAAAGCCATTGAAAACCACAGGCTTCCCCTCAACAGCCTCAACTGAGACGCGCCTTTTTCCATGATGGACGTGATGACGACGCCACAGGCCTGCCTCCGTTTCCATTCCCCCATACTGTGTGTGTGTGTGTGTGTGTGTGTGTGTGCGTGCATGTGTGCGTGCGTGTGTATGCTTGTGTGTGTGTGTGTGCATGTGTGCGTGTGTGTGTGTGCGTGCATGTGTGCGTGTGTGCGTGCGTGTGCATGTGTGTGTGTGTGCGTGTGTATGCTTGTGTGTGTGTGTGCATGTGTGTGTGTGCGTGCGTGCGTGCGTGTGTATGCGTGTGTGTGTGTGTGTGTGTGGACAATGTGGCATGAAACTGTAATTGTTGTAAACATGGAATAACAGCTCAAACGCTATAATATAAGGTGCAAAGGCTGGGCCGGATGCCTGAGGCCTAGTTGGGGCTTTATTAGGTGCCGCTGACTAGCAGCAACAACGTTACACAGTGGGAGAGCTAGCTAGCTAGCAGGCCAGTTCATGCTAACAGCAACAACAACAGTTGGATGGGAAAATGCGATAACAACCTCTCTGCCAGCGCTCAATGGGACCTGGTAATGGAGGGAGGGATGGAAGGAGCGGTAAGCAAGGCCTCTCGAGAGGGCAATGTCAATATTCAACCAGTAGAGGGAAGGAGATGAGAGAGAGAGAGAGAGACAGAGACACAGAGAGAGAGTGAGTCATACCAGTAAGGCGAAGACATATTTCTGGTCTTTCTCTTGGAGGAAGACGAGTACGTCTGATAGGAGCAGAGCGTGGATGTCTGAGAGAGAGAAGACGTTGGGGGATGGAGAGAGGAGAAGTTTAAACACATGATTCTGCAGTCTACATGTACATCTTCACAGAGAGAGAAGTGTGTCTGTCAGTCTGTAGACCGGTCAGTTTGTGTCATGGCAGCATCTTTCATTCAGTCTTCCTTCCACAATTTATTACATTGTGGAAAACCTGATTAAATATACAGATTCCTGTCTTATGTGCAAGATTTTGCATGGATTGGCTCCTCCTGTACTGAGACCATTTGTAAATATGGAATCAACTGTATATAAATCTACACAGAGTGCAGTAAGACAGGACTGTATTATCCCGATAAGAAATAACAAGCATATAGAGACATGAAAACTTACCATAAACTTAACTTAAAGAAGTGGCTAATCAGAGCTACCTCTGTCCACATTCAATTAAAGTACTAAATTACATCTTGCGCTCATCTCTTCTGCCTGTCTGTGCTATCTGTGCTGTGTTTGCCATGTGGTCTGATACAGTAGATTGCTATTTGTTTAGATTTTGTTTGGCTGACATTTTTGGTTGCTTGTTGCTGTCTGGTTGAGCCTCAAAATGCTGTCTTCTTTTTTTGTTTTGTCTATCAACATTTTTGTAATAGTATAAGTGACTTATTAAACTATATTGTACTTTTATACTGCATGTTTTATGTCTGTTCTTATCTTATTTAGGGTGACATCTTAACACCAGTCCAGGGACGGCAAATGTAAAATAGTAAATTCCGGCGCATTTACTTTTATGTTCATTAATGTGCATTGCCCCTGTTAAATACAGCTGAAAATGAAATGGATGAAAAATACAATCAGTCAGTCAGTCAGTCAGTCAGTCAGTCAGTCAGTCAGTCAGTCAGTAGGAGTGGGAATCACAAGTTTCATCACAAGATGATATTGGATCGATTCTTTTGACAACAATACGATATTTGCTGATATCACAGTCTGCAATGATCAGATGATTGATTAGATTCAGGGGCCTGCGATCGATATGAGACGATAGATGTCCATTTCAACACAATCAGTTACATTTTATATCTACTCACGAAAAGCAACTAAAATATCATTTGACTATTTTGTTTCTGAGCGCTTCCAGACATTTAAATGAAAAACCATAGATCTGTTCTTCACTATAAAGTGCCACATTTCTCATGTTTAAGTGCAAATTATTTTGATCAGTTAACTTAGAACCCTTTATGACCTTTCAATGATGAACAGAAGCCATGCACATCTACTGTATATATATATAGATATACATCTACATACAGTATATCTATACATATACATCTATGCTTCATGGCCTGCATTAATATTTTGCTTCATCACCATGGGTTTACAAGGCATATGACGATATGGCGATATATATATCTATGTTTTCACTTTCGATCGATACACGATCTGATATCGATGGTGTATCGATATCGATGTATCTCGGTGTATTGCCCCACCCCTATCAGTCAGTAAGCGAGTCAGTGGGCGCCTCCTCACCCTTCAGTCTCCCCTGGCTGTTCTTGAGCTGCAGCGCTCCGTCGTGGATCAGCCTTCTCCTCAGCAGGTCCTCCTTGGCGAACATCTGGCCGCTCTTCATCATCATGATGGACTTGCCGTCCGTGCGGCCGTGGAACTCCTTCAGACGTTTCTTCTTCTCGTGCTCGTTCACCTTGCCGTCCACCGCCGCGATCACCTGCTTCACCAGCCGCACGGCCTCCGTCAGGTCCTCGTGGTCCTCCTCGCCCTCTGCGCACACCGCGGGAGGACAGAGGTTAGGAAAACAGCGGTCAAGCAATTAGAGAAACCGTTCTGTAACCGCGAGGTTTCAGGTTCCATCGCAGCAATGCTAATGTTTCCTCTCTTTTTTTCAGATAATTTCTCCCCAATTGTACCTGTCCTGACATGTACCTGACATGTACCTGACATGTACCTGACGTGTACCTGACATGTACCTGTCCAATTCCCTGATAGGGTGTCCCGGGCGTTGCTCCACCCCCTCTGCCGATCTGGGGAGAGTTGGAGACTAGCACATGCTTCCTCCGATACATGTGCAGTCGCCAGCCCCTTCTTTTCACCCGACAGCGAGGAATTTCACGGGCAGGACGTAGCGTGTGGGAGGATGACGCTATTTTCCCCAGTTCCCCTCCCCACGAACAGGCACCCCCCGACTGACCAGAGGAGGCACCAGTGCAGCGACCAGGACTCATACCCTTAATCTGGTTTCCCACCCACAGACACGGCCAATTGTGCCGGGGGCTCAAACCTGCGACCCTCATGTCGATAGGCAGGGGATGTGTTATTTTCTATTACAAAAAGTGAACAGTTCTGCCAGTGGTGTGAGATCGTCTCACTTGATTCCAAAGCAGCTCGACTTGTTTCTCAAAATGTTAAAACGTTGAAAACAGAACAGCCAGAGGGACATTTAGCTCAATCCACTGTAAGATTGTTTCACTTGTCTTAAGATAATAAAATACGATTTTAAGGCTCAATGCAATGATTATTTTTTAACCTTTATGTCTCCATTTATCCACGGAAGGTTGAATGTTTCCATGTTCTTTTTTCAGCCATACCCTGTTTCACATTCAGACAGGACAACAGCTTCTACTACTCTGTACTGCTATTTGATGAGGAAGGAAGGAAGCGACTTGAAGATAACTCTTGGTATGATTTGACGCTATGTAAATATTAACTATATCAATATAAACTATATACATATAAAATGGATTGGAAATTGAAGATTGATTGAAGGGAAGAGAGTTTTGCATTTCCTGGCAGGATTATGGTCTCTCTAAAAGTCTTGTGCGTTCTTGTGTCCTCCATGATGCATTTTATGTCATACATATCTACAGTAAATCACCAAAGCTTCACCCAGGAGTGAGATTCCTTATGATTCTTTTAGAGAAATAGGACCGCAAAACAGGTCTGGTGGCCAGTGGTGAACAGGTCTGGTGGCCAGTGGTGAACAGATCTGGTGGCCAGTGGTGAACAAGTCTGGTGGCCAGTGGTGAACAGATCTGGTGGCCAGTGGTGAACAGGTCTGGTGGCCAGTGGTGAACAGGTCTGGTGGCCAGTGGTGAACAGGTCTGGTGGCCAGTGGTGAACAAGTCTGGTGGCCAGTGGTGAACAGGTCTGGTGGCCAGTGGTGAACAGATCTGGTGGCCAGTGGTGAACAGATCTGGTGGCCTGGTGGTGAACATGTCTGGTGGCCAGTGGTGAACAGATCTGTTGGCCAGTGGTGAACAGATCTGGTGGCCAGTGGTGAACAAGTCTGGTGGCCAGTGGTGAACAGGTCTGGTGGCCAGTGGTGAACAGGTCTGGTGGCCAGTGGTGAACAGGTCTGGTGGCCAGTGGTGAACAAGTCTGGTGGCCAGTGGTGAACAAGTCTGGTGGCCAGTGGTGAACAAGTCTGGTGGCCAGTGGTGAACAGATCTGGTGGCCAGTGGTGAACAGGTCTGGTGGCCAGTGGTGAACAGGTCTGGTGGCCAGTGGTGATCAAGTCTGGTGGCCAGTGGTGAACAGGTCAGGTGGCCAGTGGTGAACAGGTCTGGTGGCCAGTGGTGAACAGGTCTGGTGGCCAGTGGTGAACAAGTCTGGTGGCCAGTGGTGAACAGGTCTGGTGGCCAGTGGTAAACAGGTCTGGTGGCCAGTGGTAAACAGGTTTGGTGGCCAGTGGTGAACAAGTCTGGTGGCCAGTGGTGAACAAGTCTGGTGGCCAGTGGTGAACAGGTCTGGTGGCCAGTGGTAAACAGGTCTGGTGGCCAGTGGTAAACAGGTCTGGTGGCCAGTGGTAAACAGGTTTGGTGGCCAGTGGTGAACAAGTCTGGTGGCCAGTGGTGAACAAGTCTGGTGGCCAGTGGTGAACAAGTCTGGTGGCCAGTGGTGAACAAGTCTGGTGGCCAGTGGTGAACAGGGCTGGTGGCCAGTGGTGAACAAGTCTGGTGGCCAGTGGTAAACAGGTCTGGTGGCCAGTGGTAAACAGGTCTGGTGGCCAGTGGTAAACAGGTCTGGTGGCCAGTGGTGAACAGGTCTGGTGGCCAGTGGTGAACAGGTCTGGTGGCCAGTGGTGAACAGGTCAGGTGGCCAGTGGTGAACAGGTCTGGTGGCCAGTGGTGAACAGGTCTGGTGGCCAGTGGTGAACAAGTCTGGTGGCCAGTGGTGAACAGGTCTGGTGGCCAGTGGTAAACAGGTCTGGTGGCCAGTGGTAAACAGGTTTGGTGGCCAGTGGTGAACAAGTCTGGTGGCCAGTGGTGAACAGGTCTGGTGGCCAGTGGTGAACAGGTCTGGTGGCCAGTGGTAAACAGGTCTGGTGGCCAGTGGTAAACAGGTCTGGTGGCCAGTGGTAAACAGGTTTGGTGGCCAGTGGTGAACAAGTCTGGTGGCCAGTGGTGAACAAGTCTGGTGGCCAGTGGTGAACAAGTCTGGTGGCCAGTGGTGAACAAGTCTGGTGGCCAGTGGTGAACAAGTCTGGTGGCCAGTGGTGAACAAGTCTGGTGGCCAGTGGTAAACAGGTCTGGTGGCCAGTGGTGAACAAGTCTGGTGGCCAGTGGTAAACAGGGCTGGTGGCCAGTGGTGAACAAGTCTGGTGGCCAGTGGTAAACAGGTCTGGTGGCCAGTGGTAAACAGGTCTGGTGGCCAGTGGTGAACAAGTCTGGTGGCCAGTGGTGAACAGGTCTGGTAGCCAGTGGTGAACAGGTCTGGTGGCCAGTGGTGAACAGATCTGGTGGCCAGTGGTGAACAGGTCTGGTGGCCAGTGGTAAACAGGTCTGGTGGCCAGTGGTAAACAGGTTTGGTGGCCAGTGGTGAACAGATCTGGTGGCCAGTGGTGAACAGGTCTGGTGGCCAGTGGTGAACAGGTCTGGTGGCCAGTGGTAAACAGGTTTGGTGGCCAGTGGTGAACAGATCTGGTGGCCAGTGGTGAACAAGTCTGGTGGCCTGCTCACTGAGGAAAGCCTGAGAGGCATGTCTTACATATTGTACATGCAGTTTTTAAAACTCCGTGTGGAACATTTTCCAGCAGAATATGTTTGTCCTGTGGTTGTTTTGCTCCGGCATCAAAATAGTCTCTGTGCGTGTGCGAGCGAGCACACTTGGTATATATCACAGTTGGCAGGAGAGAGTCTTCTTAAAGCACCCCGGGGATTAACTCACAGCTTCCCCGTCTCACATAGAAATATAAACAGGCTTTGGGGAAGGCTTATGGTGAACGTACACAGTGGGAGGCCAGCCGCCCCGAGCTGCTTTCAATCACATACAAGTATGGTGTGAAATATCTCAGCTCATCAAGGTGTGCTTGCTCTAATTATCCTATGCACTAAAAACACCCATCTCCACATAATGGGCCTGCAATTAACTTCACATACCATGGTCACTTGCCAACAAAACAATAAGACCAGTCATTTATATTTCCATGTGTAATAAATAAAGCAATCTAAATGGCTAAATGTCTGTTATTCATACTGTAAATCAGTCTTCCACGAAATAAAATAGTCCCTCCCACTATTCCACCACCCTCCGTTTTAAAGCCGACTCAAACGTTAACTTTATCACAGGAATGCGGGTTTAACGATGTTTTGCGTTCTACATTAAATGAAGACATTACCGTTTGGCAGCTTGCTTTATTTTGTATGATAGATACGTATTGGCCAAGTATATTAACATTTAAGAGCGATCGAGTTTCAGGAAGTAACACAGAGCAGCGGGGGCTGTATGTGGTGACATGCAGAGAGAACTCTCTGCGTTAACGTCTGCGGGTCTTATAAGACGTAAATGGCGCGAGGCAGGAGTAGAGTGAAAACTATCTGCTTTCAGTATGTTGGAGTCCAGGTATGTTTTGTACAAGGACGTCTCTCAGTGTGTTGCTGTTAACTGCCCATTGCGTTGTTTTCTTTTTGTTGATCTCGTCTTTTTCCTCTTTGACTTGATTTGTGCATAGCGGGTGGACCCCTTGATTTGTATCAGTGATAAGAGGCAGCGCGCGCTCTCCCAGAGCGCCTGGCTGCTGGTTGCTGCAAGTTGTAAACAGGAGGTTTGACAGTTGACAGCTGAGAGCCCGGTTTCTGTCAGCTGACCAGAACAGAGCCGGCTTCTCTTCTCTCAGGAGAGGGAATCTCCGAAACGAAAACTCTCTCTCTCTCTCTCTCTCTCTCTCTCTCTCTCTCTCTCTCTCTCTCTCTCTCTCTCTCTCTCTCTCTCTCTCTCTCTCTCTCTCTCTCTCTCTCTCTCTCTATCTTTTTTTCTCAAGTTCCAAAATTGTCATATTAACCCTTAACGGGGGTATAGAGCTCAAACTGCTCTCCTGATAACACTGATGAAACTATGGCGCATTGATATGAACGGTGAACAGACCATTTAGCTAGGTGTCCATTATCACTGTACAATATCACTTTTTAATGGACACCTTGCAGCCAATCAGAATCGAGTATTCACCCAGACCATGGTATAAAAGCGGGTTAATGCACTTCGAGGTGTACATTATCACTTTTTAAGGGACTTCGCGGAGGCAACCATCCTCGGCTTCGCCTCGGACGGTTCACGCCTCTCGCGTCGTCCCTTAAAAAGTGATAATGTACACCTCGTCGTACATTAACCCTTACGTGTTATGGAATCTCCTTCTTCTCAGAACGTGAACAGATCTGGGTCACTCAACTTTCTCAGGAAATTTCCCCAAAACAAGTGATATTTTCTTAAGACAAGTGGAGTGATCTGGATTACTTCCAAGTAAAAAAACAAAGAAATCTAATGTATGAGTGAATATGCAGACAGTTCCTTTGTACTGTGCTTTTGACTGGAGTGAACAGCCGTCTCTCACATCATCCTGTCATGAATGAGGAAAGTGACTTGCTGTCAGTGTGGACTGTATGCTTGGGTGATGGCTGATGGCAGAGGAAAAAGCCAAGCACAGACACAGATAGATTCAAACTTCACCAGCAGAAACTACAAAGTGAAAAACAACAACTAATCAATAGCATAAAAGAGATGGGGAACATGCATCTAAATACAGGTTTGAAATAACTGCATAGCATTCTGATGTATTTTAGTTATCTAACCCTTAGTCTGAACCGCCTCCATTCCCCAGCAGGTTCAATTAGAGATGCTGTACTATGATGCTACGTGTTCAATGTTGTAATGGCATTTAGTTAAACAATCAACTATTTCACACACTGCACACAGACTTGTCCATACAAGCCACAATGATAGACTGATAGTTGCCATCGTTGCCCTGAGCTGGACTTTTTCAGGTGGTTAGGTTTGTCCCAATGGGAACTTTCAAATAGATCTCCAGTCTCTAGTTTCTGTCACTGTATGTACACACACACACACACACACACACACACACACACTCACTCACTCACTCACTCACTCACTCACTCACTCACTCACTCACACACACACACACACACACACACACACACACACACACACACACACACACAGTAAAAACAGGAATGATGACATGGAGCTAACCTTTTGTGTGCTGCAGCATCCTCTGAATCAACACCGGGTACTTTGTTATCCTCTGGGTCACCAGCAAGATGCATTCTGGGATGCCGAGCCTCCGCACGATGCTGCTGCTCATCTTTTTCTGGAAGATGAAAAAGCCAAAAGTCGTTGACATTTTTGCTGTACAACCATCTAGGGACAATGCTCCAGAGTGTTCATCATCATCATTATGGATCCGACACTGATGCAACGCTGGCAGCACTGAAGCCGCCCTCATCAGAGGGAAGAAGCTTCTCTTGGGTAGTATGACTTTTCTACAACATGTTCCAACACATGGACGGGGAAGTCTTCTCTCAAGTCGTGTCCATGCAAAACAAATATTAAAGAGAATAAAACAACAACGATCACTAACCAGCTCCCTTGTTAACACAAGAGTTGGCAGTGCAACCAATGGCATTAAAAATCTATGTCATATAAAATATTGATGCCTGGAAAATCAATATGATGTTTCTGAGTTTGTTTATGAGATTCTACATGATGTATGACGAATGATTACCAATTACTGCATATACACAATATAGCCATTGTCGGAGTCCCACTTTTTAACTGCATGCTTGAGGCTAAAGTACAGTTACTGCTTAACTGTACTTTAGCCTCAAGAACTGTTTTGGAGAAAAGAAAAGACAATTGTGTTTTGCTCTTTTAAGCCTTCGGAGGGGACAAGAATTCTCTAGTGACGACTTGGTGGAGTAACAAGAGTTTTGAGTTATAATCACTATGTATGGTTCTATTTCTAAATCCTGAAGAAAGAATAGCTGTATCTTCAGCACCAGCGGGTTTACGGTCCTTATGTTTAACCGCTGTATACAGGACTAATGCACATGGCTGGGTATCAGTACTCGATACCTTTAAGGTACGGTATCAACCCGAAATAACCCGGTACCAAGTACTGTAGTATTGAAACCTTAATCTGCAGTCAAACGATACAGTACCTGCATTCCATCCTTTTGTACACAGATCTAGAAAGCAGCCAATCAATATGCGGCCTTTCATTTAATGCAAGCTGTGATTGGCCCACTACAGTACCGCAGCAGCTACAACCTAGTGTCCTCTAGAGAGAGTGGCATCAGCGGAGGACCATTAGCCAATGAACAGCCAGGAATGGGTCTCGCGCTACTTTTGAATGCTAAAATAAAGCTGATAATGTACAATTTGATTCAAGGGGGGGAAAAAAACGTTCAAAGGACAACACAAACTGTCCATTTTGCTGCAACTCGACAGTGCTGCTTAATCCAGGACCTTACTTCCTCGAACTCTTGAGAGTAAAAAACTGGTCCATTGGAGTGAATGGAGATGTCGCAACTCTTCTTACATGGCTCTACTACAACCCTGCATACAGTCTGTGGTGGTGAAGTGGACCTTGGTGTGGTGACGGAGTTGGCAGTTCAGCGTGCCCAGATGCCACCATTTCATTTCATTTAATTTAATTTTTATTTGTTCCGACCAAACACAGTACAAGAAACAGTATACAATACATCTGTTACAGTATATCCTGGCTCAGACCCAAATTGCATCAGATGCCATCAGTTTCCGGGTACTCTGGGCCACACGTTTTGGACTTGCCCAAAATTGTTCACATTCTGGTCAGACATTTTTAATACATTCTCATATATATGTCAAAAACAGATTTACCCAGATCCAATTACTGCAATATTTGGGGTTGCCCCTAGCAACAGTGGGATATCCAGACATCAATCAGATCTAATGGCCTTTTCAACATTACTAGCTCGCCGGCTTATTCTTTTTAGCTGGAAATCGCCCACACCTCCATCACACTCACGCTGGATTCGTGAGGTAATGTCATTTCTTAAACTAGAAAAAGTCAGATGCACAGTCCAGGGTTCTCTGGAAAAGTTTGAAATGACTTGGCACCCCTTCTTAGATTATTATCATAAGGAATTTGACGCAAGAACTTTAGATTAGTAGCCCCCAACAGCTCTACCCTACCCTCTTCCCACCCCCCTCTTGTCCTTTCCTTGTCTCTATTATTTTTTGTTTTGTTTTGTTTGTTTTTTGTTTTTTATTTTTTTACACTTGGTTGTCATTGCATCACAATTATTCAGGAGATTGTATACATGTATGACATCATGCAACCTTGCACCTATTTTGTATTGTCTGTCTTCTACAGGGTTTGTTTTTTCTTGTTTGTATTGTTTAAAAACGAATAAAAACAATTTGAAATAAATACAATACATCTGTTAACACGTTACAGGCTTGGCCAGAAAGGAGCAGGATGAAGAAAACGTGTTATACCTGCCCCTTTCTCAAAAAATTAGTAAAAAAAAACAAACAAACAAACATATAGATGGTCTATCTATTTTGATAAGCAGTCATTTGAAATAGACGCTACATCATGGCCTTGGAGAAACAAAATGCTAATTAATAATTAGCAATCTTGTGACTATGACACAATCATGTCACATGAGAACAAACAAAATGTGAACATAAGGAAATCATCCAGATACTTCATACTGGCTAATTATTCTTTTCCTATCAATCTTTTTAAACTGGAGAATACCCCTACAACTCTTTAAATCATTCGGTAGAGAGTTCCAAAGTCAAAAAAGGTATCGAATGAAGTCCTCTATTGGTATCGGTATCACTTTAAGGGTAGTGGTATGGTCATATTTTAAACAATATCCAGCCCTGCTTTGAATGCAGTATAGATACAGAATCAATGCATGGAGGAGGACTTCTCCAAAAGGACAGCGCTATCTGACACTGAGCTGGGATGATGGTCTCACCTTGAGGAAAGCCTTGAAGCGTTTGTCTTTGGCCAGGAGCTCCTTGTAGAAGTTGACGGCTTCGTTGTGGCGGCTGCAGAAGCGGCCGTACACCCTCTTCATGCTCTCAGCATTGGACCCGGAGAACTGCACCGGGATTTGACAAGCGTGAGTAAACAAAGACGGCACCAGTACATCATCACAGCCAGCAAGCAAATAAAAACAAACGGCAATGACAACAGTTAGCCATCTGGAAGTCTGATCATGTGAATAGCCAATGATGCACTTCTTCACATTGTGTATATATATTGTCAGCTCTTTCCACCAGATCTGTAAACTGCAGATATCTGGAAATCTCTAAGTCTGTCAATAGCATCATGTGATATTGATCTAGCAGAAACTCTCTGAGATGTTCCATCATGTTAAAGGAACACTCCGCCCATTTTCAACCAGCTTTGTATCATTAGAACATCAGTAGTATATCAGAAAACTGTAAACGGTTTTGAAGTCTGTCATTTAATTTGACAGTTATTGAGTGTTAAAGTGTGGACCAGTGACATCACTGGTCCACACTAACTCAAATTAATAACCCATTAACTCAAATCAACTCTCAATAACTGTCAAACTATTCATCATTCATCTAGTTTGACAGTTATTGAGAGTTGATTTGAGTTAATGAGTTATTCATTTGAGTTAGTGTGGACCAGTGATGTCACTGGTCCACACTTTAACACTCAATAACTGTCAAATTAAATGACAGACTTCAAAACAGTTTACAGTTTTCTGATATACTACTGATGTTCTAATGATACAAAGCTGGTTGAAAATGGGCAGAGTGTTCCTTTAAATCTCTGTATTTTTAGCTTCTGTTAGCTAGTCTCCACCACGCGTCCTTGGAGCAGGAACACACCGACATGAAGGTTGGGTGCTTGTACTGTATTGGGGAGCAGGACGTTGGGTGCTGATGGTACTCTACCTGGGTTCAAATCAGCAACCTTTCAGCAGCCAGGCTGCCACCTGAAACTACGTGACACACTGCTGTTGCCTTAACGACCGGAGCACAGTCTTTCTCTCCGCAGAAACACACCAACCACCAGGGCATCTCCATCGTCTGACATTTTAGTCGATGCTTTTACCTTAAGTGCCTCACTTTTAGTACGAGCAGGTGAGGAGCTCCTGACCGAGCGATAAGTTACAGGAGCTTGTGTGCAGCAGCTCCATTAAGTTGTACTTTCTAAAGCTGTTAGGATTCAAAGAGCTGCCATTATTTTACCCCACAGCCGAGGAGCCCGCTCCCTGTGTTCCAGTGCTTCTTGTCAAACTGTGAAATGGTTTTGGGTGGTTCACAAGATGATCGATGGAATATATTTCTAATGCACACTTTTAGGATGAAAACATAAACTTGTGTTTTTCATCTTTTTGACAAATGCCTTTTTCTTGTGATATAGTGAATATGTGCAGCCTCCGTGCGTCCTACAGTAATCTATCAAGTAAAATAGCCTGAAAAGGGTCAACTTAATTTATCACTTTTGAGTGTATTTAAGGCCAGAACAGGTGGCCAGGAGGCAGAAGTAATTCATTGTTGGTATTATTATTATTTCTTGGCTTTGTCCCCAGCAGAACCTCCCTCGCTCTGACCTGGCTGACCAGGATGTCTCCTATCCTGTTGATGACGAAGGCTCCCTGATGCTGGCTCTCCCTCTTCCTCTCCAGGAGGCGCGTGAGGAGCTGCGCGTGGAGCTCCAGCAGCTCGTCCAGAGCAGGGAGCAGCTTGTCCACCGTCTGGCCCTCCAGCTGCACCTCCTTCTGCAGCCCTTTGCTGTACACCTCCGACATGATGCGCAGCGTCCGCATGTGGTGCATCTCCGTCTGCATCAGCTCTGCACAACACACCGTCCAGGAAATGACACTTAGTCAAACAATGACATCATCACGTATACAGAGCCAAAGTCACCGCCTACTTCCTGCTCCAGCTACGAACCAGCAAAGGGGCAATCTTTTTTTTTTTTTTTGCCCGTTTGAATGAAATTTTGAATCGTGCGACGAAGCGATTTTTTTCCTCAATTTAAAAGATAACGCCGCATGTCAAGAAAGTCGCAGTTTGTCGTAAAACTGAAATGTAACGTTTAATTTTGTATGAAACCGCTCACTCAACTACATCTCTCGTCTTGCATCATATACACACCAACACTGCCTGGCGGGAGAGATGTCACTCACCTGTGTGACTGGTTGCATTTATTATAACTTATAGTGCAACAGTTTTACGACAAACTGCGACTTTCTTGACTTGCAAAGTTATCGTTTAAATTGACAAACATCATGTGGACCTCATGGCACAATTCAAACAGGATAAAAAAAAAGTCTCGTCTCGCCGTTCACCACCATTCAGATGTTTTCAGACGCTGGTTCGTATAGGGCCTAGGGGTGTCAAAAATAATCGATTATAAGATGCATCGCGATGCAGACGTGCACGATTCTGCATCGATTCACAAATGTCAAAAATCGATTATAAAAAAATTATTATAATAATAATAATCGAATAAAATATAATGGAAGTACATGCAGTTGTTGATTTGGATCATAATACAATGCAATTCCAAATGCACTTTTATTTTAAAAGTACCCACACAGTGAGAAAAAAGAAAGTGAGAAAAAATAAATCATGTATTGGGAAAAAAAGTGATGCATCGATAATCGTAATCGAATCGAATCGTAGCCCTCTGAATCGTAATCGAATCGAATCGTGAGGCCAGTGACGATTCACAGCCCTAATAGGGCCCTACTGGAAGGGGAGGGGCTTTGGCTCTTTATCTGACATGTGGGGTAGGCTTTTATTAAACGTGTCATGTATACATTGTGAGCATGCTGTAGGCGGCCATAGTGGGAGTCAACCCCTAAATAGAAATAATGTCCTCTCTTTTTTCTGATGTTTCCCCATTTTCCTCCCAATTGTACTTGACCAATTGCCCCTGCCAATCTATCCTGGTCGTTGCTCCACCCACTCTGCTGATCTGGGGAGGCTTGTAGTAGACTAGCACATGCTTCCTCCGATACATGTGCAGTCGCCAGCCGCTTCCTTTCACCTGAGAGTGAGGAGTTTCACTGGCAGGATGTTGCGCGTTGGAGGATCATGCTATTCCCCCCCCAGGTTACACCCCCCCCCCCCCAACCCCCACCCTCCACGGACAGGCGCCCCGACCGACCAGAGGAGGCACTATTGCAGCCACCAGGACACGTACCCATATCCGGCTTCCCACCCGCAGACATGGCCAATTGTGCCTGTACGGACGCCCGACCAAGCCGGAGGAAACATGGGGCACGAACCTGCGACCCTTGTATAGAGAGGGAATCTACTGCTGCACGAATATTCATTTCATTCCAACCAAATTGTAGAATGTCACACTTTTTCAGAGAGGGAGAAGCTCTTCAGTGACGTCTGCTGGTGTGCTATTTAGGTTGGAATGAAGACGTGCATACTGTTCCATGAAACAGCAACAGAGGGAACATTGGGAACATAAAGTATATGATGATATTTGGTGGAGACTTTTATCCACAGAACTTTACAGTGCCAAGTAGGGATGTCACAATATATCGTCCCACAATATATCGCGATATCAAAACGTGACAATATGTATCGTTGAGATGAAATCTCATATCGTGAGAAAAAGAAGCTGAACATGGTGGCACTGATCTGCATCTGATTGCATGCTCGCTCTCCTTTTCATTGCTTTGTTTGAACAGACGAGGGACGCTACAGACACGGAGGATGAAAATGGTGAAATGACTCAAATTAGCGTGGAGGATGCCCCCTGAACTTACTAATCGATCGCAAAAAAATATTGTTAAAATATCGTATCGTATCGTTATCGTGAACCCAGTATCGTGTATCGTATCGTATCGTGAACTGAGTGTATCGTGACACCCCTAGTGCCAAGTGGACTAATGTTTTGACTCATACAGACGCACACAGAGAGGCTGAGCTCACAGCTACACAGCTACAGGATCACAATGGGGTCAGCTGAGGCCACATTCACAAAACTCCACTTTCTAAAGTGCATTTTTTTTGCATCTATTTAGGAGAAAAACATTCAAAGGAAAAATGCAACCCAGCCACAGAACATGCATTTTGAGTAAGAGGTGCGACTGTTTCCTACGGCCACTATCGCTCTTTCCACCTACGGCCACTATCGCTCTTTCCACCTACATGTAGAACCCACAGCGGAATGGAACAAATTAACGCCTGCCGCCTGGCAGTTGTGGAAATGTGCTTCTGAGTAATGTAGGAAATCACTAACGAAGTAGAGGAGACCAGGCCGTTTGAGGGAAAGTGGGTATGGTAAAAAAAATAAAATAAATTGTAACAATTCATCACAAAATGACTCCTGGAACACATTGAACATGACAGACTGATGATACATACCAGGGTAATAGCATCTGGAGTAGGGAATTTCCTTTAAAAGGACTTTAACCAAACCATATTTAAGTAAACCATAAGTGAAGCCACTCTTAATAATTGTTTGAAATTGCTTTCTAGATGGGAGTACTATGGGCTGCAGCTCGCTAGGGAGGAAAATCAATACACAGAATGGATTAGGTTTGTTTATACCGTGGTTGCTACGTGAGCCCCATTTCAGATGTAAGCCAGTAAGAAACCAAGAGAATCGTGCAAGAGATGAGAGCTCAAGAACATATTGGGAACTGCACTTAAGTAGCCTTAATATAAAGGAACACTGCTGATTTTCAACCAGCTTTGTAGCATTAGTATATCCAAAAACGCTAAAACGTTTTGCAGACATTCATTTAGTTTGACAGTTATTGAGAGTTGATGTTGAGTTAAGGTGTGGACCAGTGATGTTTGTGCATGAATGACATCACTGGTCCACACCTTAACTCAAACCGACTCTCAATAACTGTCAAACTAAATGACTGACTGCAAAACTGTTTACAGTTTTCTGATATACTCTTGATTTTGTAATGCTACAAAGCAAGTTGAAAGTCATCAGCAGTGTTCCTTCAATAACCTTCTTCAGTAAGTTCCTAAGATCTATCTTCAGAGATCCTTAGTAATCATTACAGAGTGTACAGTGGAGTGTGGTGGACAGATGTACCGTAGATAACGTCTTGTTTCTTCACCAGCTCTTTGTCCAGGTGCTGCAGGTACTGCTGCTCCATGCTGAAGCTCCAGGAGTCTGCCTCCATCTCCTTCACCTCCGCCTCAAACTCCCCCATCAGCTGGCCGTCCATCATCTCTGTCCCTGCACCCAAACACAGCTCACACTTTACACTCTGCACCTCAGTTTGCACACATTTTAACTAGGGCTGAGTTAAATATATATACCGTATATATATTGATATCGAATCAATATTCATTTGAAGAAACTTATATCGATTCATAAATCCCAATAACAATCTTTTAATGTAATGCCTGGGGTTGATGCTTTAATCCCGGTAGACTCACGTGGTATGGTTCGTAACATCTCATCAACTTCTGTAAACATTAATACTTTAATTAATTTAATTAATGCAGCAGGTTAGAGGGTTACCTGTACAATTTACAGCATGAGTTCTTTAAGAATCTCTTTCATATCCAAACAGAATTGGTATTGTAACCGAAAAATCGATATCGGATTGAATCGTATCGAGTTGGAAATCGAATCGAATCAGGACCTTGTGTATCGGAATCATATCAAATCGGGAAATCAGTGGAAATACCCAGCCCTAATTTTAACTATCTCATCAGATTTGTTTAGGTTGCTGTGGGTGCAGTTTTGCTCAACTATTTTTGACGACAGCTTGTAAATGATCTTAGCTTGTAAATTATGGTAGCTTGAACCAAAAATCATGAAATGAATATTTTGTGTCAAATAATGATTGTCGTTAGTAAATAGTGATGAGGGAGATAATACTTTTTTGGGTAACAAGCCCAACAGTGAAGGTAACTGCCAAAAAAGGAAAGACTTTAATAAATACGATTAATCAGTTGTCATAGCATTCTGGCAACGCAGTCGTCTCGCATAGCCAGACCCATCTCCACACTTTGTTTTTGTGCCAGCGCTGGAGAAACTCATGTCCTAACTTAAAGTGAACTTGGATTAGTAACTGTAATAATTAGTGTTTTGGAAATTGTAATCCCTTACTTACACTACTCATTACTGTGGATAGTAATAACATTACAGCAGCGGTTGGTGCATACAGTAACAGTGATCACGCATCCCTCCACAGTTCAGTTACAAGGCTCAATGCCAAGGCACGCTGAAGCTGTGCTGGTGGCTCCTGGTCAACAAACACTAACAAAACACTTCATGCTGGCGTTTCCGTCTCATTTGGTCAGTTAGCTTAGCTGTAAATGCTACATGAAAGCCGGTGCAAAATGACAAGCCTGAGTTTCAGCCTGTAATCTAGGTTGAATGAATGAACACACTAGATTTCACCTTGTTTGTCTGAGTTGGCGTGACGGTGGGCTGATATCATTAAAGCACCAGTCATCTCTCTATTTCCCAGTTCACAGCTGGCCAGCAGCTGTCCCAGGCCGTGTGTGTGTGTGTGTGTGTGTGTGTGTGTGTGTGCGTGTGTGTGTGTGTGTGTGTGCGCGTGTGTGTGTGTGCGTGTGTGCTGACCTTCATCAGTGAGAGACTCCATGGACTCGGTGACCTGGTTGGTTCTGTTGAGGGAGTCGGTGGACTGGGAGAGGTAGCGCAGGCCTTTGATGGGCATGTCATCGAACACCGGACTGGATGGAGAGAGAAACACAATAATAACAATAAGAGAGTAATAAGAATAGCTTTGTCCTGATATTATCTAGCATTGTCTAACATTTACAAACAAACTCAAAAGATCTATACATCTTATAGTGCATTAAAATGACAGTACACTCCTCACATGAGGTATAGTTTGCCGACAATGTCCTATAACTTATGTTTATACCTGTATGTTTATAAGATATAACTAGAAATCCAGGTGCGAGAGGATGTGCCATGGGCGCACTTTTTTTTGGGTGTGACCAAATTCCTGCCAACAAATTCCAGACTCCTCAATGCTCCTCCCTCTGGCCACCTCGCTGTCCTATTCGACCTCCGTGTTCCCGGAGCTCTCGGCCCTCGTGCCAGCACCCCCACCTCCCTCGCTGCTTCAACGAGTCGATTCCTTCTCCTTCTGTGGTGTTTTATGGCAGTTGGCATCCTTTATGTTGCATTACCACCTCCTTCTGGATTCATCAATCCACTCTTCAACCGATCTTCTCTTCCTCTGACCCGGGACCCCGCTCTCTTTGGCGTGTGGATGATTTTCTACTTCTATCCAGCCAATTTCCTCTTCTTCTTCTAATGGCTTTCCGGCAGACTGGACGCGTGTTCCTGGACCTCACGGCCCTCGCAGACCTGTCACTCTGTCTATGTGAGCAACCAGCGATGTCATCAGTGATGTCACTCGAACAATTGTGATGTCACCAGTGATGTCATCAGTGATGTCACTTGAGCAATTGTGATGTTACCAGTGATGTCACTCAAGTGACTGTGATGTCGTCAGTGATGTCACTTGCATGATAGCTATTCTTCATTAGCAGGAGCACCTGTTATATACACCAAGTAGGACTTAGAGAGAGGATCCACCGGAGGAGGCGGAGTCCGAGTTCGGTGTGCTGGCACGAGGGCCTTGAGGTCGGAGGTCGAATAGGAGAGCGAGGCGGCCGGAGGGAGGAGCTTGGAGGAGGGGGCGGACCCCCGAGTCTGGAATTTGTCTAATCTTCTGTGAGAAGCAGCGATGCGCCGCATGGCATCCAGTCTGCCGGAAAGCCATTAGAAGAAGAAGAAGAAGCAGGACCACCTGGTTTGTTTGTGTAACACTTTTTGCAGCACCTACTGTACTGTAGTGCTTAGGAGAATGACAGTACGCACTGTTTATGGCACGGACATACTATCAACGACGGTTGTCAGGTGTCAGTCGCTGTTCTTTTCTGATTCCACAACTGTCTGTCTTTGTAATCAGGAGTCTTTGTGTCATTGTGGTTTTCACACTATATGACTGAGCTGCGACAGGGGATCATCACACCTGACAAGATATTTCACCAGGAGAATCTCTCGAGCAGAGCAGAGCAGAGCAGAGCAGTCCACAAACACAGTCTCACACCGGCTTTATTCCTTCTAAACACACCCTCACACAGCATGGGCCATTCCATAGACTTCCAAAGTCACAGTTATTAAGTTTACGATACCACCCAAGATTTGCATAGCTACTTACATGCTTTTTATTTATGTATTTATTTTTTGGTTGTGGAACGGCAGTTTGCATTAAACCGGGTTTCTCCGTCAGACCACTTGCCTGCCTGCAGCCTGCAGCAGACACCACACCACCCCACCCCAATGCCTCAAACCATGCATACCACCACCCACCCTCCCCGAAGCCTCAAAAGTGCTAGAGCACTTGTATGAATTATACTCGAGCATCTTATGAATATTTATGACTCGTAGTTTATCAGATGCTGTCTGACAAAAGTTATAATGTATTATCATACGTACCCCCGTTATATTCAGCCTCAGTTATTTCCAAAGTCAGACAAAGAGCATTAATAAGCTCTTCAAAATGCATTAGTTCTTACAAATACAACCAGGCTAAATGCATTTGGTGCGATTTCCATTTCTTGTTTTAAGCTCTCATCGACAATCTTATTTTACTTAAAGAAGACAAACTTTACACACACGCACACAACTTTAAACTACACACACACAACTTGAAACTACACACACACACACACACACACACACACACACACACAAATTTGAATCATTTATTTATGTCCACATAAATACAAGTATGCAAAGGACATAAACACTAATGGTGCAATCAAATGCAACCGAGGGGTAACACTGCTGATGAAGGAAAAAAAATCAGAGAGAGACTCAGGAACCAGACGCACGCACGCACGCACACGCACGCACACACACACACTACACACACGCACGCACGCAAACGCATGCACACACACACGCACACGCAGATGCGCACACACACACACACACACACAGCAGCTCACCCGGCGATGTTGCTGATGGACAGGCTCTTGGACAGATTGTTGTTGAAGGACATGATGCTGGTGTGTCTCCGTGACGACGGGATCACCAGGGAGGAGTGGTCGTCGGGGGACAAGATGGCCGACCAGGGGCGCTCCCTCGTCCCGGAGGCTGCATGGACCAGGAGACAGACAGACAGGGAGACAGACAGACAGACAGACAGACAGGGAGACAGACAGACAGACAGGGAGACAGTTAGCAGCAGCCTGCACTCTGACAAGGAGAAAGCCCATTCATTTTGCCCTTCACAGCCGCTCATTCTTTGCAGACCTTGGCTTGTACAGTACAGTGCTCTAATCTTTCACGTGAATTTTACGTTTTTCTCGTAATGTCAAATTATTCTGATTGTAATACAGTGCATATAGATATTTTTGATATATATATCTATATATAGATATATATAGATATTTTTTTTAACTTTTGCACAATTGATCAATCTTACATGTCCTTTTTGTCTCAGTGCATTCTGCGACCAACACTACGACAGATATATTTCACAAGCTGTATAGAAATGTTTTTCAAGTGAGGAACCCAAAGGTTTATTGGCTGCCTTTGGATCGCAGAACAAGCCCTGAGGAACTCCTTGTTTTTGGTGTAGGAGCGGAAACTTGCCTTTCACCTCATGTTGGGGCAGTTAAGAGTTAACCGCCCAAATCAAGACAACATGAACATAAAAGTGCCTCAATA
The DNA here is from genome assembly GCF_964638095.1 of Poromitra crassiceps. NCBI lineage: Eukaryota > Metazoa > Chordata > Actinopteri > Beryciformes > Melamphaidae > Poromitra > Poromitra crassiceps. The sequence continues at coordinate 50,418 of NW_028152058.1, forward strand.
GGGTGTTGGGGTCACATGTTCACTGTACCTTGGCACTGATTGGTCAAGTGACTGTACTCTATTGGAGGGCCACATCCTAAGCATGATGGCATGCCACTTATGCTAATTGATGATCAAACCTATAAGGAAGCCTCACTTTAAATATACTTAACTTGACATCTATTGTATTTCCTTTATTTTGCCAATTAACTGTACATTTCTACACAAAGGAGGATGAAGTGAGTCACGTGATGCCCCAGTAAAACACATGAGTGTAATAAAGTAGAGGAACCTCGGCTGGGACGGAAACTGGTGCTCATGAAGATGATGATGATGAAGATGATGTAAGAAATGTAGTTTTACTTTCACTCACATTTATTCCTCATTGTGACGACGGGAACAGAGCTGGAGTCTGGTGCTGAAAACTGCGTTTTGGAGAACTAGACACAGGAAGACAGAATAAAAGCAGGAATACAGCTGCAATGAGTCATCGATCAGTTGTGAAGTCAAGTCAGCTGTATTTATATATTTGTATATTTGTATAGTGCCAAATCGTAAAGTTATCTCAAGACGCTTTACAAATAGAGCAGGGAGAAGACCAAGCTCTTTATTTCAGACCCGACAATTGAAACAATTCTCACATGAGCGAGCACATGGCGATTATCCATTTACTATTCAATTAAATCACCAACTAAATTATTTTGATAGTAATTATGAGTAGTACTTTATTTAAGAAGAAAAAAAACAAGTCAAAATTCTGATTCCAGCTTCTTAAATTGTGAATACTTCCTGGTTTATTTATTCCACTATGACAGTAAACTGGACAACTTTGTGCAAAACAAGACAAGGCTGTCATCTTGTGCTTTGTGAAACAATTTTCTGACATCTTATCGACCAAACAACTAATCGATTAATTGAGGAAATAATTGACAATTAAGAAAATGGTTAGTTAGTTGCAGCCCTAATCATGGATGAACAGTCCAATTGAAGATGAGCAACATGATGTCATGATGTGAATGGAATGACACTTTGATGACGATGCTCTCACCTTCATCTTGACCTTGGCACACACAGGCAGACTGTCCCTGCAGCTCTTATGGACAAAAGCATTACAGTCTGCAAGAAGAAACAACAAGCAACAAGAACACTCAGTGAAAACTGTGGTGTGTGTGTGTGTGTGTGTGGGGAGGGGGGGGCGGGTGTGTGTGTGTGTGTGTGTGTGTGTGTGTGGTGTGGTGTGTGTGTGTGTGGTGTGTGTGTGTGTGTGTGTGGTGTGTGTGTGTGTGTGTGTGTGTGTGTGTGGGGAGGGGGGGGCGGGTGTGTGTGTGTGGGGAGGGGGGGGCGGGTGTGTGTGTGTGTGTGGGGGGGGGGGGGGGGGGGACTGGCTTCCAGAGGCGGCCAGGAAACTCCACCAGCCCACTAATGAAAGCCAGACTGGAACAGAACATGTGATGCAACCGAGGGGTAACACACACTGCTGATGGGAAAAAATGAGAGAGAGAGACTCAGGAACGAGACACACACACACACACACACACACACACACACACACACACACACACACACACACACACACACACACACACACACACACACACACACACAGGCGCATACAAACTCAAACATTAAGTTGCATGGGAAATGTTCTATTTCCTCTTTTGCATTTCATTTCCAAAACAAAAATAAAATACGAAAGGTCAACTCAAGTAGTCTGATCTCATGTAGTCAACCAAGGACTCAAGTTGTCTTCTATCCTACTAACAGTTAGGACCAGACGTAGTTTTTTGTGTGTCATCTGTCACTTTGTAAGAGTGGTGTTACATGTTGAGTGGATTTCTGACTGTGAAAATATCCTCTTTATACGCCACTGCACCTGTGCACCAGGTACCAAACTAAGGCAGTGCACCAGGAAGCACCAGTGAGAGAAACAGCCCGACAGCAATGCTCCATAAATCTTATGACATGTTCATGTTTCAGAGTTCAAAGACAACAGTGCTATAGTGGTATTAGGTTGAGTCAATGTCTCGTCATAGATGCTGGGGTAGCTGGCTGGGGGCGTGGTCAGGGTGGGGTAAATCCTCCCGTTCTCCCCCTTCAGCATAGTTAGCGTTTAGCTGCGAGCCCAGCCCAGGCAGACAGGATCGGGGATTTGACCCCCGCAGTAAACGCACATCTGAACAGACGTCTATGTACCTGCTCTAGAATCCCCAATCCTGTAGTGTAGAGCCGCCGCACCGTCCTTTGGTGACTCAGCCCATTGAGATATATGGTTGCCGTAGTAACATTTTGTGGGCGTTCCCACACGGACCGACTGTCTCCATCTATGTGTCAGGTGCAGCATGCATGTTTCCCAAAGAACAGACATGTAAGACATGATGCAGAAAACTGAAAATCTATCAGACATTCCAACATGTTGTTGACATTGTGCTCTTCTGCAAGGCACTGTCCGGGTTAGGGGTTCAAGTCCAACTGGGGCCAGCCATGTTAAAAGTGTATCAACGCATGTTACTGTACGGAGCTGTGTGTGTACTGTATGCTATGTGATAGATGGCTTGAGAATGAGCACCACAGCAAAACCATCTTAACATTCCTGCACTACAATGGTTTTCCGCTCTGAATTGGTTTTATGGGGATTGTTACCGCTGGATGTCAGAACGTCTCAGTAACTCCAGCTCATCTCAGACAAAGCATCACTGTGTTGGTCTGCTGAGTGGACATCAGCCAAACATCTGCAGGCTGAAAAAAGACCCTCACAGCTTCTGTGGCTCCTACAATCCAAAGCAGACTGACTGTGCCAGTCTGAGGGCGTGGCACATTGTGAGCGTAGAGAGGAGGCAGAGAGGAGCGCTGGGATCCAGCACAGAGCTGCTCTCTCCTTTTGTCTACGTTCTTTTGGGGCTCCGCCAAGGTTCCTGCAATAAACGACATCCTCTTTGGGCAAAACAACACACAACTGTTTTGCTGTTGTTTGTAGTGGTGAGTGACGCCTGACTGGGTTACATGACTAAGCAGCCATGTTCATTCACTTCATACAGAACATGAAGCCGCTTCAACAACAACGTGTGTGTGTGTGGTTTACATTCACATTCACACCGCAGGCAGTTACAGCTAACTGCCAAAGTAAAGATACTTCAGTAAATGAGGGATGTCAAGTATTGGAAGCAGGTGCTTCTACACAGGTCTGGGACCAGTTGCACAAAGCACCTTAGGTTAAGATTTCCCTTAGGGTCAGAGTTAAGGTGTCCATAAAATAGAATCGGCTGCACAAAACACCCTTAAATCTTCTCCATAAGGTTAAAACATTTTGAGGAAAACATTAAGCACAAGATTTAAGGGTGTTTTGTGCAGCCGATTCTATTTTATGGACACCTTAACTCTGACCCTAAGGGAAAACTTAACTTAAGGTGCTTGTGCAACTGGGCCCTGGTCCCTAAGATAATCAATTAATATCCCATCATGCTTAGAGTGTGGCGTCCCTCCAGTAGGGTTCAGACACAGAGTCAATGTCAAAGCATCCCTGAAGCTGGACCAAACCCCTGCTAAACACTTGATTTCTGTTCTCTGTGTGACTGTGACCTATCACAGCTTAGCGTGCTTTTAAATGACAGCAATCTTACAGCAGATAGAGACCCTGATCAGTGCTTTAGTTTCCACAAGCATCAGAAAGAAAGAAAGAAAGAAACCTCTGATATTACTTTAAGAAAACATCACCGTCACTTAAAATACAAAGTTAAAACTCACACGTGGCTGCAATGACCCGCTCCACACGGTCACACCCCCCCACAGGAAACCGCAGCAGCAACAACAAACCAATCAACAGCAGAGAAAAAGACATAGCCCCACCCACACATCTCTGCAAAGATAACCCCCCCCCCCCCCATGGTCGACGAGAGAGAGAGAGAGAGAGAAAGACGAAAAGAAAGAGAGAGAGAAAGAGGAGGCGTGGTCTTACGCGTGCAGTGGAAAGTCTCCTTGGTGTTGAAGGCCTTGGTACACTGGGAGCAGCGGGCAGCCTGGGCCGGGGACGAGCCCAGCGACGTGAAGACATGTCCGTTCAGCGTCCTCTTGTCCTTCTCCTTGCTCTCTCTGTCTTTCTCCTTTTTGTCCCGGTCCTTTTCCTGCACAGGAAGTGACACGTGGTGAGAACACACAACACAAAAACACAACCATGTCTTCACGATGTGAACAGCCAAGTGCACGTTGACAACACCACAGGCCTCAAAACACCAAGCATAACACACACTGTAGTGATAACACACACTGTAGCATAACACACACTGTAGTGATAACACACACTGTAGCATAACACACACTGTAGTGATAACACACACTGTAGCATAACACACACTGTAGTGATAACACACACTGTAGCATAACACACACTGTAGCATAACACACACTGTAGCATAACACACACTGTAGCATAACACACACTGTAGTGATAACACACACTGTAGTGATAACACACACTGTAGTGATAACACACACTGTAGTGATAACACACACTGTAGCATAACACACACTGTAGTGATAACACACACTGTAGTGATAACACACACTGTAGTGATAACACACACTGTAGTGATAACACACACTGTAGCATAACACACACTGTAGTGATAACACACACTGTAGTGATCTGTGGAGGAGACTAACTTAACAGACACTGACAACACATCTCAGCGTTTTGGCCGGCTGCCCTCTGAATCCAGCAGAGAAACACAAAAAGTCTGATGCTGCACACAGCAGGAGGTTTAGCTTATTAAACCATGCCTCATTTATGTTGGCAACAAATTCATCTTTTTTAACATGGTATATTCTCATTTCAGATGGTCTCTTTAGCAGTTTGTCTGAGCCAAAACACAGTGGGACCCCCCCCCCCCCCCCACCACTAAATAACGGACAACGCTATTCCTTTTGTACATTTGAGTCATTTAGCCGAAGCTCCTATTCAGAGAAAGGGGAAGAAAGGGCTTCAGTGTCTTACGCAAGGACACTGTGACATCACTGTGACATCACACACTGACGACTGATGGCCACACATTGGCTGGGAATCCAACCTTTGACCTTTCCTTTAGCAGGGCGGGGCGGCCTCTCTAAAAAGCCACCGGGTGAGGAAGTGCTGTTTAAAGCTGTTTGTTTGGTGGTGTCTCCGCGGCGCTGCTGAATCACGACCCAGTAAAGTGATGCAGAGGAGAACAGAACAGAACAGAACACAGCTCTTTTATTCTGTTGGATTGACATCACAGAGACTCCACCCAAACCCAGAGGAAATGGCAGAATGGAGTTTCCAGCTTTGGGGCCTCTCGGCTTTGAGAGGAACCGCAAAAGCTCAGACGTTACTGTATTAAGTGCTCATTATTTTAATTCAACAGCTTTGAGATACCACAAGGCCGAGTCAAAGAGCCGTTTACATTTACAGCCATTACAACACTTGGCATCCATTCATTCGCACTTCCTGCAACAGTAGCTGTGTAACCAAGCAACCAAGCCAGCGGGAAAAATACAACCAGAGATTACTTTAATCTCTGGTTATATGCCGGAATCCTGAGGTTAAATTCAAGACCTTTTTAAGACCCTTTCAATATATTTTAAGAGCTCATACACCACGTTCCTCACATTCAGCGACAGGTGTGTAAATCACAAGTTTCATCACGATACGATATTATATCGATTCTTTAGACGACAATACGATATTTGCTGACATCACAAAGTCTGCCACGATACGACTTTGATTGAATTCAGGGGTGTGCGATCGATATGAGATATATGCCAATTCTTTTTTACACAATCGGCTACAAAATGTAATCGCTCCTCAAATGGTGATTAAGACTTTTTAAGACTTTTTAAGGGCCTTCATTTTCCCTAAATTGATTCATCAACTTTTAATACTTTTCAAGAGCCTTAATTAAAACAAACAGGCACGCATTGAGACATATACTGTAACAGACAATGAGCTCACCACAGTGCACTAAAGCCATGGGGACTTTTCTCTTTCGACATATCATCATTCACTCAAATTTGAGTAAGAATCCAAAGAAAACACTTCATCAGCCTACCTGCCGCCAACTTCTCCGCTTCAGCGAGAAGCCATGGCCCTCTAAGAACCTCCTGTGTAACATCCCGGGCCCTCTAAGAACCTCCTGTGTAACATCCCGGGCCCTCTAAGAACCTCGTGTAGAACATCCCAGGCCCTCTAAAAACCTCCTGTAGAACATCCCAGGCCCTCTAAGAACCTCGTGTAGAACATCCGACGCTCTGTCCGAGCGGATGAGTGGACTAAGCTATACCGGCACACCCGAGCTCCACCGGGGGAAGCTGCAATGAGGAAGTGACTGGCTCTCTGCAACAAGTGCTCTTTCTGCAATGACCCTGAAGTTGGGTACAGACGCTGTGATGAAACGACCAACCTGCTACATCCTCCTTTCAAGTTCAAGTTCAACTTTCAACTTTATTGTCGTCATATACCGGCAACATCGAAAACAGCTGTCACCTGCAATGAGATTCTTGTACTCGGAGCCCACTCAACTTCACTGTAGTAAAACAACATCAAAATAAATATCAAGTATTAAAATCGGGTAAAAACATACTGAGCAATAAGTCAAAACAGAACAAACCCCCCAAAGACATTTGAGGATGTCATCTTGGGGTTTGGGAAACACTGACAAAGTTTTTCACCATTTTATCGGCCAAACAACTAATTGATGAATCAAGAAAATACTCGAGAGATTAATCCACAATGAAAATAGTGGTTAGTTGCAGCCCGACTCGATCTATATATCTATAGATATATCTATAGATATATAGATATATCTATACATAAATATATATCGATCTATATACATTCAGGGTTGTCTGACAGGGAGGAACCAAAGGAATAAAACATCAAAGAGAGGATGAGCTAAGAGAGGCCTGATAAATGAAACATGTCTGGTGATTTTCAAGACTTCCTGATATTCTCCTAAATGAGAGATGGACTTCATTAAATATATTTACTATCTGCTATGCATGCAATCTGTAATGCTGAGGAAGCCCATTGCAGCCACAACAGGTTGGTTCTTCTGTTGGGAGATAGAGGAACCAGACACAGGCCATGCTGAGCTAACAGGTTGGTTCTTCTGTTGGGAGATAGAGGAACCAGACACAGGCCATGCTGAGCTAACAGGTTGGTTCTTCTGTTGGGAGATAGAGGAACCAGACACAGGCCATGCTGAGCTAACAGGTTGGTTCTTCTGTTGGGAGATAGAGGAACCAGACACAGGCCATGCTGAGCTAACAGGTTGGTTCTTCTGTTGGGAGATAGAGGAACCAGACACAGGTCATGCTGAGCTAACAGGTTGGTTCTTCTGTTGGGAGATAGAGGAACCAGACACAGGCCATGCTGAGCTAACAGGTTGGTTCTTCTGTTGGGAGATAGAGGAACCAGACACAGGCCATGCTGAGCTAACAGGTTGGTTCTTCTGTTGGGAGATAGAGGAACCAGACACAGGCCATGCTGAGCTAACAGGTTGGTTCTTCTGTTGGGAGATAGAGGAACCAGACACAGGCCATGCTGAGCTAAGCTTCAGACTCCTTCTGTCACTTTAAAGCAAAGCGCTGACTGAAGTCAGACAGAGAGGAGATAAACAAAACAGTAAACTCCGTCTTACTTCTTTACTTCCTGTCTGCCTCTCCGTGCCTTGTTTGTTTCTGCTAGGGCTGCACAATCATCTAAATTGCAATATTTTACTACGATAATATCCAAATTGAAATATTGAGTACCGCAATTTCCAAATGGCAAAATACTGTGGTACTACTGCAGTTTCTAAATCACAAGAAGCTTGGACATGTGGATATAAGATGGAAAATATTGTGCAGCAAATAATTTCTCATCAAAACTAATAATCATGAAAAGAGTTCATAAAATAATCAGGATTGTGATCATATCTTTGTCTGCAGCTGCAACAGTTAAAAAAAAAAAAAAGCAATATCATAACAATAACAAAACAATAACCAGCTTTGTTGAATATATGTTTTCTTAGGAGAGTCATAACCAACTACTGTGAGTTATCTTTTCTAATTTTGCTCACTTACACTTACTATGCAAAAAAGGCCTACTCTATTCCCGAAAGATAAGACATTATCATTTACAGATAAGGTAAATGAGAGCACAGTGGTGGACCAGAGGTTGGAGATGTAGGGTTGTGACCAGAATGTTGCTGGTTCAACACCTGGATCTCATGGGAACATAATGGATGGAAAGTCATGAGAAATACTCTCTCTTCCTTCAATAAATAGCTAATTGATCAAGGCACTTAACTCTAAGTGCTCCAGTGCAGTTGCTCAATGGCACCAGTGGAAGGCTGTGGTTGTAGTGGGAAGCTCCAGTGTCAATGTGTGTTAGTTAGTGTATGAATGTGAGGTGGGATGAGGGTCAAGAGCAGCCTGGAGCTCGGTGAGCCTTCCTTTCCTGGAGGGACTCATGTGCTTGGCTCTTTGCGTCCTCAGGATACACTCAGGCAGGCTGAAAACTAGGTAGACTTGAAAAGCTCCCGCTGTGGTAGCAGTGTTGCTGTAACTAAGAATCACTGAACAAAACAGTTCATTTGTGGGTTGACTTCTTCACCACAGAGAGAAAATCACCAAGCTGCTTAAAGGAGAATTCTGTTTTTTTTACGACCTTATTTCCAGCTTTAAATATGATTTTTATTAAGTCACCTTGATCAGTTTGGTTTGATCGACATGCGCTGAAATGATAATATGTTTTGAACTGTAAATGAGGAATACGGGGCATGTGAAATGTGTCTATTTACATCCTGTAAATAGCTTATTTTCTGACACACCGCGGCTCATATCGTTATTATATCATAGAGACAATGAGGAAAATGAACGATGTATTTACCTTGCTGCAGCTGCTCTGTTTGCTGTCCGTCACATTGGTAGATAGCAGCTCCTGTTCCCCCCCGCTCCTCAGTTTGTTTGTAATCCATATAACGTTATTCCGGCTCAAATAAATATGCGCGGCCATCGAATACAAATGCATCGTCCATCATCTCGAAATCAGATATTATCAGTGGTGTTATCACCATGCTATGCTACAGATCGACTGCTCTGAGCGCTCAAGTCCCCGGATGTGTCTCGAAGCAGAGCGAGTTGAAAGCACATCATCACATAATAAATATGACTTAAAAATCATATTTAAAGCTGGAAATTGAGTGAGGGGTGAGCTTTTTCCACGCTTTGTCTTGGGGGAGGCCCACAGTCTCGGACTTTGAAAACCCCTGTTCTATAGCAATGCTTATCAACCCAATCTGAATCCCTTTGAAATCTTTGTATGTAGCTCACACAACTCCATGTTTCCTCACCCTGGTTTTCTTAGACATCTTGTTCTTGAGGTAGCTGAAGGTCCGGCTGACCTTCGTCACATTCTTCCCCTCAGCGTCGCTCCGCAGAGGACCAGGCTCCTCCTCTGATATGCTGAAAGACACACACACACTTTTAACTATCTCAGATAGGGTGGTTTCACAATCCATACAGTCGTACAAGCAGAAAAAGGAAGGTCTTTGGTGAGTAGTGGTTCTACAGTAATAATAACTCAAAGAAACCCCTGACTTGTTCAACAACAACAACAACAACAACAACAAAACTTCAGGATAAAGATTATTTTCTGGTAGTATATGGAACCCTGTTTGTTTAGAGTGTGCAGATCTCAGATGCGCTCATCATCTGAGATGAAGGCATCTGAGCAGTGAACAGCAGCAGATCCAGAGGCACTGACCTGTATGCCAGGGATCCAGAGGCGCTGGAAAATGACCTCATACCTGGAATGAAACAGGAGAGGAGATGAGCACTAGGACAGACCTTCAGACAAACAGATCATAATGTCCATGATGATGTTTTAATCCTCTATTCATCAGCCCAGGGGGAAATCTTCTTTCCTCCTCTGGTTGGGGAGCGGGGTCAGCCAGGTATCATGGTAATAAAGGGCACACTTGCTGTTGAACCTGAGAAGCTCTGGTTGGGGGATGAGCTCACTAACCGCATCCTGCCACCATTAAATGCAAGTTAATGACCTCACTGGCCTAATGGTTAGATAATCAAGCTTGTGAACAGGGTAGTTCAAACCGGCTAGTTCAAACCTCAGCTGGGACTGCAGATTACATTTTGCTTCCTAGCTCATTCTGGGACAGTTTGTGACTGTCCATCGTCCCTGTCAAATAAACAAAATAAACAAATAAAATAAACAAATAAAACTCTGGACATGGCAAAAGAGTGAGACATGCCCTCCTCTCCCTCCACAACTACCTTTAATGCCAATAAAGCTCTAGCTCCTATGCACTTTCATCCTTATGCACTTTTATCTCTTCTCTCTTCTATCTTGCTATCCTCCTATTCTTCTTATCCGCACCTCTATTGTCTGTAAATATGTTTTAATTTAAATTGCTGTTTATACATTTGTTCGCTTAAAACTTTTATTTATTTTTCTTATTGCTGTACTGTGTTATAACCTGGTTGTATGTCGCTTTGGATAAAGGCGTCTGCTAAATATCAATAAAGTAAAAGTAAAGTAAAGTAATAAGTAAGGCATTTAACCTTTAGGTGTTCTAGGGGAGCACCTGAACAGGTGTAAGGCATTTAACCTTTAGGTGTTCTAGATCAGTGGTCCCCAACCACCGGGCCACGGACCGGTACCGGGCCGCAACGCATTTGGTACCGGGCCGCGAGCTGGTCCAAAAAAAACAAAAACATATTATAGGCTGTGTGTGGTAGTTGAAACATAGTTTCAAGTTGATGTTTATTTATGTTTGTAGTTGAAACAAAAACATAAATACTGTATAGGCTACATACAGTACAACACAAAAGGCTGTTATTTACCCTTTGTCACCACCTGGCGAGTAAATATATATGTAACTAAAACCGGTCCGCGACTTTTCTTTCCATGTATCTACCGGTCCTTGGCAGAAAAAAGGTTGGGAACCCCTGTTCTAGGGGAGCACCTGAACAGGTGTAAGGCATTTAACCTTTAGGTGTTCCAGGGGAGTTGCTTACAACAGCAGAAGTGAGTGAGTTTTCATGGGAAGCATCATGCACGGTGAAGGTAAGCAGCGTTGTGGCGAGAACAGCAGAGAGATTCCCTGGAGAAAACTTAAGGGGAAGAAAGACTCTTATTGATGAAGTGTTTGTTCCAGATGGCATTTTGGAGCTCTCTCCCTGATTCCAGCCTAGCTGTGGCTTCAGTCTGAACACAGAATATGAATTAAAAAACGAATATATGGAAATCAAAACATACATTAGAGACGTTTCCAAATAATCAGCACAGAGTCTGTACTTATTTGGTATCAGTTAAGTGTGGTCATGCCTACATTCCAGTGAACAACCTCACCTCTTTCTAAAGGCCCATTTCAACCAAATATTCTGATTTACACACAAATATGCAAAGCATGGCTGGCCTGCTCTGTATCAGAAAGACAAACAAGACAAAGAGGGCGGAGCTTTGGCCTGCCTGTGTTGATAGCAACGCAGTCAGGGAGACCCGAAAAGGATTGAGAACAGGGAGGAACGGCTCAGGGTCTTTGACTACAGGTGACAGGAGGAGCTGTGTGATCTAATGACATTTGATTCAGTAGGGATCAGCACAAAGCCTACTACCGAGGTAAAAGATGGAGGTAAAGCTCAACTCCTCGACAAGCCCGTTCTAATCATGCATTCACACTGCAAGCAACTTGAAAAAACACTCAGCATATACGTGGTTTGTTTGTGAAAAAGTTGGCTGCAGCTGAACTTTTGGCCCTTATGATGCGCTTAATGCTTAGTTGAACCAAACCCACTTCACAATGTCAACTGCATCCTTTTCAGGTGGACAAGCAACACGGGAGGCGGCTTTAGCTCAGGAGGTAGAGCGGGTCGGCCAATGACGCAAGGGTTGGCGGTTCGATCCCCGCTCCCTCCCAGCTGTTAATCGTTGTGTCCCTGGGCAAGACACTTAACCCTCCTTGCCTCGTATGATTGGTATGAATGTAGACATGAATGGTATGATTGGTATGATTGGTATGAATGTAGACATGAATGATGGTGGTTCGGAGGGGCCGTTGAGCGCCAATGTGTGGCTGCCACGCTTCTGAACC
>NW_028152058.1:67500-82500 GCF_964638095.1 Poromitra crassiceps
TGCAGCAGTTAGCCATTAAGACTGCAGTCACCCCTTGTTGAACGTTCTGTACGATGTGGCCTGGCCACATGCTCTCCACAGCCAGCAGGTTTCCATCACAACAAATCACCACATCAGCTGATGAGCCTAATTAGCACACCTTCAACCAGAGAGAAGAAACACATGCTCTGGAGCTGACCTCTGACCTCCCCAGGGGAGGTGCTAGCGCAGCAGTACTATATCAAATTACTACAAAAGATCCAACGTATGTTGTCAGATGACCTCCGTGCCCGTGAAGAACCATGATGTAACCTTCTCCATCCCATAGGTTCACTCTGTCCTCACTGTCCCACCAGTCAGTTTACCAACCAGGAACATCGACGGTCCTACTTAAAGGATGGCTTTACCGATGATCACTTTGGATCATTATAATGTGGTTAATATAAGCAGATGGGCAGTGTTTACCTCCCATCTCCCATCTCCTCGCTCCGTCGTGACGCAAAACGTGTCACAACGGAGCGTTTTGCCAGAGGAGGAGATGGGAGCTGCGGAAGTTCTGCTCGAGACGCGGAATCGGCTCCGAGGGCGGCTGCTGTTGTTTATTTTTATTTTTTAATTATGCGCACGGAGAGCCTTAACGAGCCTTAATGACTTGCAGCTGGCAGCAGAGGAGGGTTTTCCTTGTTCTAACAAATGTACACATGGCATATATATACTGTATGTATATGTATGTATATATATATATATATATATATATATATATACACATCTATATATATATATATATATATATATATATATATATATATATATATATATATATATATATAAATGAGGGATCAGCCGAGCAGCATTTTGGTAAACAAACTGCATCACTGGGTGGCAACGGCAATGGAACCCTATGGAGCCCAAGTGGCGCAAGGCTTGTGTGTCTGACTGTAGCCATCTAACTCTGTTTACATTTTATAAACTGCGACAGTTCACACAACTTTAACACGACATGCATATATTATACATAAAACTATTGAGCTACTTCTGCTCTCACTCAGAATGTCAAAATATAAGCGATGTGATGTATAGTTTTTGAGATATTAACGTTTGTTTGGCACAACTCATACTATTAACTGCCGCGGGGTTGCGCATTTCTGGGTGGCAAGTGACGTCACGCTGATTCGTCCTATATATATATATATATTCTTCAAAATGGATACTGTCATTTATGATTATATTGAGCATTGGGTCTTTAAAATAATGTTTATTTGTATTTTGTCAAGTGGCACACTCTTATTAATACATATTTAAGGTTTGTTTATTAATTGGGGGAAATGACCACTGGAATAAATGCCACAAACATCCCTACTTTTCCTATCTGGCGGGCTACTGGGAAATCTGTGGAAGCCCCTGCAATGGCTACACCTGTATCAACTTTCAATGATACTGCACAGAGCAACACGTTGATCAATAGTAACGGGTGTCATGTGTTAGTAGGCTACCTTCTCCTGTGGAAGGTGGGCTTCCCCTCAGCAGGACTAGGCATGGAACTGGAGGTGACGGATGAACCGGAGACAGGAAGTGATGGGAGAGATGAGAGATGAGTGGGAAATGAGGAAATGGCAGCAGGTCAAAAAGCATCGTGCACGGTACGATCATCTATTTACTGTATGATGGCAGCCTAATCCAGATAGGATATACCAGTGATCCTCACTATTTCTTCGATGAGAGCCGCACTGGCAGGACAAAGTCAATAGGAGAGCCACTTTTACCGCAAAACACCAAAAGCCACCCCAACCAAGCACATCGGCCTACCATTTTTTTGTTTTATTGTTTTCCACACACACACACACACACACACACACACACACACACACACACACACACACACACACACACACACACACACACACACACACACACATATATATTCCAGTTTCCCCTAGAAAATCTTTCAGGCCTGGAGGTATTTCGAAACGTACCCCGACCGCAACGGTGGGGGCCGTTAGGCACTATACTATTAGGCACTATACTGTATGGGCGCTAGAATGTGGCTTCTATCTGGTTATAGTGAGTGGTTAGGCACTATACTGTATGGGCACTAGAATGTGGTTTCTATCTGGTTATAGTGAGTGAGAATTATGCTTCCGCATCGGCGAGGACCGCGAGTGTCCGTGCGGAAAAGTGACGTCAAATCAGCAGACACGCCCCTCCGCAAGGCTCCTGTGCGGACGGTTTTCGCCCTGGCCGTGCGCACCCCGAATTTTGTAACTACGTGGACGGGGCTGGGCGGACAAAGTGGAGTTTTCAAGACTCCCGCGCTCACTTCCTCGAACAGAAACCTGCACAGAGTATAAAAGCTCCACACGTTTTCTCGTCGGGATTCTGTGTCTCTCATTTGCGTGCGGCCGGGCCAAACGTCAAGTCTATTCCCAGCTTTATTCTACCTCTCATTGGAAGTCTCTCTGGGTAAGAGCAGAGATAAGTGTCTAAAGCAGTTTTCTTTTCTGTTTTCACTGCTCCAACATGATAGCACAATGCCTTGTAACCCCTAGCAACCACACTCCAGGCAGTTCATGTTGGTTTGAGTGAAACCAACAGAGAGGATGGGAAATTAAATACAGAAAAGAGAACAGCAAATACAGCTGATGGCAAGTACATTCCTACAGTACTGTCTATGTGAGTGTGAACTGTGTTGTGTGTCTATTGACGACTTTGTGTGAGTGTCATATACTGATGTCTAACTCATACTGATGTCTAACTCATATACTGATGTCTGCCGACACTGACTGACTAATGTCTCAGCCTGGAAAGCGAGACGGTCCCAAACATCCCGTCTCAAAATGACTCATCCATTCCCAGGAAGAAATCCATGCTGGAGAGCAGAGAGCGATGAGACAGAGCACTGTGTGGTGCCGTGGTCGTGCACGTCCTCTCCAAATTAACGCTATGCGTCTGCTCCAAACGGACGCACAATACGCAGGCAGCCATCATGCGCACGCAAACGCATAGTTAAAAGCAAGTCTCTGGCTTTAGTGTGCTGCAGAACCTCACTGTGACGTTTCCACCAACAGCCTCTGCATTCCATATCTTTTCATCATGTTTATACTCTTATACTATAAATCTAGCATCTAGTAATGATATGCCCAATATGAATATCATGTTTTGAGGAATTTCACAGCTCCTCAATGAGCATATTGTGCACAGTGTAATTAGGATTTAGCTTCTTGCATCTTGTAAAAAAAAAAAAAGATAAAACATAGGCTATAATATTATAGGCTGTGTGTGGTAGTTGAAACATAGTTTCAAGTTGACGTTTATTTATGTTTGTAGTTGAAACAAAAACATAAATACTGTAGGCTACATAAATGGACATCGCAGTCTCACCTCCTCTGGTTCATCTCTGCGTCGCCACCGTTGTTCTTGCCGGGACCCCAGCTGTGGCGTCGAAGGGGGGACAGCGAGCGACGGACGCTGGGCCGGAGGAGACAGGAGCGTCGCGGCACCTCCTCTGTCACTCTGTCTTTGGCCTCCTCCTCGGCTTCTCCCCCTGCTCCTCCTCCTCCTCCAGCAGGGACGCTAGCCCCTCCAGCAGGGACGGTAGCTCCCCCTGTGTGGCTTCCCTCCTCCCGGCTCCAGCTGAGGCCCAGGCCCTGGCTGCCGTCGGGGCTGGAGCTGGGCGGGCCGATGCTGGCGGTGTCGTCTGTGGAGGAGCAGGAGATGGACACCTCACTGGTGCTGTCTCCTCCCGTCACTGGCTCGTCACCCTGCAGACGCCCGGAGAGAAGCAACAGCCTGGTCATCTAAAAGCAGGGATTCTCTACCCTTTTCTTACTGTATCAAGGACCCCTCATTTAGTTACATACAGTACAGTATAGGGCCATGGACCCCCCATCTGATGAGATGTTGTCTCTCTGACCCAAATCTGTGAATAGTTTTATTGTTAAATATGATTCTGTGCAGAATTCCATGACTGTCTGTAGGTAGAGAGATAACAGTGAAACTTTCAATCATTCTGCTACATTCGCCAATTGTGTTAACTTATTGTAAATGAAATGAAGTTTAATAATTCATCAATTTGTCAGGGACGCCTGGAACCACCTCAAGGGCCGCTGGTGGTCCCCGGACCCCTCATTGAGAACCACTGATCTAAAGGCCTGACTGCCAGCTCCATGTTCCTACAGGGCATCAGCTCCATGTTCCTACAGGGCATCAGCTCCATGTTCCTACAGGGCATCGACAAAACCAAATAAATACATGAAGACAGCATGACGTGTCTTCATAAACATGAAGGCACCAATGTGCGTTAATATTGATTCTACAGGTGACTGAACTCAACCACACCCTAAGGATGAAGGAAAATTAATTTTCTTAGGGACTGAGAAAATTAACTAGCCACAGTGGCTCATAAATCCTACAAGTCCACCAGCCACTTTCACCATTTTAGCAGCAAACTAGATGTTTAGAACAGGACAAACTAGATGTTTAGGACAGTACAAATGATGGTTGGTTTTTGGTTACCTGTATACTAACCTAACTTATTTCACCAGATATATCTCTACCCTGAACACTCTGATAGATCTCCACCCTGAACACTCAGATAGATCTCCACCCTGAACACTCTGATAGATCTCCACCCTGAACACTCAGATAGATCTCCACCCTGAACACTCAGATAGATATCCACCCTGAACACTCAGATAGATCTCCACCCTGAACACTCAGATAGATATCCACCCTGAACACTCTGATACATCTCCACCCTGAACACTCAGATAGATCTCCACACCCTGAACACTCAGATAGATCTCCACACCCTGAACACTCAGATACATCTCCACCCTGAACACTCAGATAGATCTCCACCCTGAACACTCTGATAGATCTCCACCCTGAACACTCAGATAGATCTCCACCCTGAACACTCAGATATATCTCCACCCTGAACACTCAGATAGATCTCCACCCTGAACACTCTGATAGATCTCCACCCTGAACACTCACATATATCTCCACCCTGAACACTCAGATAGATCTCCACCCTGAACACTCAGATAGATCTCCACCCTGAACACTCAGATAGATCTCCACCCTGAACACTCAGATGGATCTCCACCCTGAACACTCTGATAGATCTCCACCCTGAACACTCTGATAGATCTCCACCCTGAACACTCAGATAGATCTCCACCCTGAACACTCAGATAGATCTCCACCCTGAACACTCTGATAGATCTCCACCCTGAACACTCAGATAGATCTCCACCCTGAACACTCAGATATATCTCCACCCTGAACACTCAGATAGATCTCCGATAGATCTCCACCCTGAACACTCAGATAGATCTCCACCCTGAACACTCAGATAGATCTCCACCCTGAACACTCAGATAGATCTCCACCCTGAACACTCCGATAGATCTCCACCCTGCACACTCAGATAGATATCCACCCTGAACACTCACATATATCTCCACCCTGAACACTCAGATAGATCTCCACCCTGAACACTCAGATAGATCTCCACCCTGAACACTCAGACAGATCTCCACCCTGAACACTCAGATAGATCTCCACCGTGAACACTCAGATAGATCTCCACCCTGAACACTCAGACAGATCTCCACCCTGAACACTCAGATAGATCTCCACCCTGAACACTCTGATAGATCTCCACCCTGAACACTCTGATAGATCTCCACACCCTGAACACTCAGATAGATCTCCACCGTGAACACTCAGATAGATCTCCACCCTGAACACTCAGACAGATCTCCACCCTGAACACTCAGATAGATATCCACCCTGAACACTCAGATAGATCTCCACCCTGAACACTCTGATAGATCTCCACCCTGAACACTCAGCCATTGAGCGTTCCTTCAGTGTAGCAGGAGATGAATGAACAGAACACTGTGAGAGCTTCAGCCCACAGGAAGGGGATATAATCAACAGCAAATGGCTGAGAGGATAATGAGCCAGAGACACTTTATAGCAACTCTGACATTAAAACACACCAATAAATGATGACGGCCTCGTGAGAAGGAACATTTCCCAGGAAAATGCATTAAACTTTTAACCATCATTCAAACTGACTTTAAGGCCTCGGGCCTTTTGGGGCTCGACTGTATTATAGTGATTCACTGCTGAACATATTCGTGTCTAGTAATATGGATAGTGTGTATATAGCCTATTGCATGTGTTGCACTGTCCACTTGCATTGTGGCCCAGGTCCACTTGCATTGTGGCCCAGGTACACTTGCATTGAGGTCCAGGTCCACTTGCATTGTGGCCCAGGTACACTTGCATTATGGCCCAGGTACACTTGCATTATGGCCCAGGTACACTTGCATTGTGGCCCAGGTCCACTTGCATTGTGGCCCAGGTACACTTGCATTACGGCCCAGGTCCACTTGCATTGTGGCCCAGGTCCACTTGCATTGCGGCCCAGGTCCCCTTGCATTGCGGCCCAGGTCCACCTGCATTCTTTGCCCCATAATGTAAACACTTTGTAACTTTGTGTGATGGTTTTTAGTTCTCTGAAGCAAAATGTCAGGAGTTTTGGAGTTAGAAAATCATTTTAGTCTGATTCTCAAGCGCCATCTGCTAAATCAGTGTTTGTGTAAGGCAATAATACTGCCTGAGTTGGGAGTTCCATTCCCACTGGGGCCACACCATGTTAAAAATGTATGCCCTCATGCTATTTAAATTAAAAGCCAAATGGCAAATCTAGTTGGTTATGATATCAACACACACACACTTCACTTCCTGTTTGTGTGTTAACAAAACACTGAGACTCAGATCATCATAGTTAACTGTAAATGATTCTTTGCGTTTGTTTTAGCCCACATGCAGTACCAGATGGGTGGGGCATAAAGGGATATAGGAGCATTGATGGTGTCAGGTAAGCTGTCAATCCAAGGATTATACTAAATTGACTTTCACATACAGTCCTACTGTATCACTATCAGAATTAGCTGCCTCTCCAATTGTATTGTCCTATATGACCGACATCAAACTTAAAAACAATAAACAATTTGCATATACTATTTGGTCCAGGGTGTGGTGGGAAAACAACACACACACACACACACACACACACACACACACACAGGTCTTGAGTGGTCAGTTTACAGCTAATTCGTAGGTGTGAGGTTTAACTGGGCCCATTGTGCTGCCAGCTGCAGTGCAACAGCAGAGCATAGAGCCGCTTCTGTTAGAGAGCTGGGAATGAAAGATCAGCTTTATACTGGAGACATGACTTCCTCTGAGAGAGAGGGAGATAGAGAGAGAGAGAGGGGAGAGAGAGAGTGAGAGAGCGAGAGGGGAGAGAGAGCGAGAGGGAGAGGGAGAGAGAATGCATTATGTTTATGTGTGTATACACACATAAATTGCACGTGAGCACGCTGTGTGTGTGTGTGTGTGTGTGTGTGTGTGTGTGTGTGTGCGTGCGTGTGCGTGCACACATGCATATGCATGCCTTCGTGCATGTGTGTATACCTGTGTGTGTGTGTGTGTGTGTGTGTGTGTGTGTGTGTGTTGCCATCAACTGGAACAGTCCCATGATTTCAGCACTGCACTCAGCAGGGAGAGAGGGAACAGTGGGGTTCTAAACTGCATTTTACATTTTGACCATTAATAGCTGATGCTCTTCTCCGAAGCTAACCGAACTACAATGAGTGATCAGGTAAAGGCGTGTCTTGCTCAAGGGCACGTGGACAGGACACATGGACTACCTCAACATATGGGCTGTTTTTAGTATGTGACCTATGACCTTACAGTTACACTAGCCAACAGCTCTATATTAAGCGTTATATCTGATTAGCTAGCACAGTGAAATGTGTAGTCTTTTTTGTTTGGAATGAAACCTGCAGACCCTCCATGGCACATGGTTAGAACCTCCATCCATGGCACATGTGTGGCCCTCCCCGGTCTACACTGTGCTATTTGTGGCATCTAAACCCGGGCATCTCATACTGCGAGGCAGCTGGTATTCTCCACGCTGACTCCTTCCTGTTGTTGACAACGACAAGGTCAGATGATGGATCACATCTTGAAGAGCATGTCTCAAGTGCTGCTCAACACAGCAGATACTGAGAGATACAAGGACACAAGGATTTCAACTCTCACCAAAGGGTGCCTTGCTGCTTCAAACACATGTTCAACAGCAGAGGCCACACAACGACTGGCTTAAAAACATGCTTGTGTATCTGCGCCTCAGGGCACCGAGAAATAAAATGCCAAACACAGACTCGCAAAATAGCTACCTCACATAATATACCATATAATCTTTTATAGGAGACGTTGCTCTGACAAACACAACATATACACAGCAGCACACTGCTCAGCGTGAGTGTGCTTGGACCGTGGCCAGCGGATGATTTGCAACCTTGTTCAAGATGTTTGCGTGGAGGTGGAGTGCGTTTCTTTTTCACAGATTTCCCCCAGCTGGTACTGGGAATCAAACTGGCAACCTTCCAGTCACAACAAGTCCACTTTCTCTGACCTGGAGGTAACGGCTTCCCCGCCAAACACCAACTACAAGCAGCACGTCTATGGGGATGTTCAAAGATTCAAAACTTCTGGAAGAGTGTCATGAATTGTTTGTCAAAGATCTTTGATACTGAAGTTCCTCTTAATGTCAAACTCTGTGTGCTCGGTATTTATCCGGGGGACTTTGTGCAAACAGCAAAACAAGCTAAACTACTGGACTTTGGACTTGTTCAAGCCAGAAGAGCTATTGCACTTTGCTGGGAAGAATATGGATGCGCCATCACTAAAAATGTGGAAACGGGAACTTTCTGAATGTATTGGCCTGGAAAGACTAACGTACATTGCTAAGGGCAAAGGGGAAGATTTAGCTCAGCTCTGGGAGCCATACATGTGTTTCATGAGAGATGGAGGCGGCACCTTACAACATACACACACAACATACACACACACACACACGCGTGTGTGTGCGTGTGTGTGTGTGTGTATGTTGTAAGGCGTCTGGTCTTTAAAGTTGTATTGTCACTGTATGTTGTGTATAAGAAAAAATGACAATAAACATATTGGGACTACAAGCAGCAAATCACCTTTCTGAGGACACCGTCATCTCCCGGCTCGGCGCCCAGGAAGCTCTCTGTGTCGCTGCCCGAGTCTCTGGGAGCTGTGGACGCACGACTGCTGGGACCACTGGGGGTGCTGTTGTTCAAACACCGAGAAGACCCTGAAACACACAACAAGATGGTCACTTCAACACTACAAGACCAAGACAGCTAACAAGCTAGCAACACACGTTCTGTGATAAACGCACAAAACCCACCAGAAATATTAAGTGTAACTAATCTACTCCCACAATTGAGCCTTTCTGTCTCTGTTGTGATAGTTTCTGCATGTGATTAGTTGCCTGAAAAGGAGCACCCACCACCAGCAAAAGTTAAAATATTTTCAGCTGGAAGCGCTGGGAGTCGGGCGCACAGAAAACGCCAGAGCGCTGTGAAAATAGACGCTGGGCGCAGCGCACTTTCTCTAGATGTCTGTGTGCGCTCGCATACGCTCTCTCCTCAATGGAAACAACTGAAAAAAGAGGCTGGAGCTGAGGAGAAGAAGCTATATGGACAGTTACACACAGCCTAAGTTGTATTTGAATGTGTGTCATGTGTTTCTGTATTGCTGCTAGCATGGCCAGGTCTCTGTTGTAAAAGAGATGTCTGATCTCAATGGGACTTCCTGGTCAAATAAAGGTCAGATAAGTAGTTTCATGAAGCCATAAAATCATACTAGGTACTCATGAAGAAACAACAAGCCACCAGGAACAGGCTGCACACAAAACATTAATTCTTATATAACACCACCAGTGTTGGGCAAGTTACTTTCATTTGAAAGTAATAAGTTACTTTACAATATTACTTTCTGTGTAGAGTAACTCGTTACTTATTACACTACTTTTGCATTACTTTTACCAAAACAACAGCAGCAGCAGAATGACATCGGCGCCCCGGCACCATCCCGAATTTTTTTTTCAACCACCTTGAAGTCAGTGTAAACCATCCAAAATTCAAAATGTTATTCTTTGCCTTTGTTATTGTCATCTATAGTGGTTATTTGCATAAAAACACACCGTTTGATTAGGAAATGATTGTATCTTTTTTAAATGTGCTTTGATTTAATCAAATGTAACTCAATTTGTAACTTGAGTTACTTGACAAAGTAACTGGTATAATATTACTGAAATCCTATATAAGTTATATTACTGAGTTACTGCTAAAAGTAATATATTACATGTAATATGTTACTTTTGTAATGAGTTACCCCCAACACTGAACACCAAATACTGTCTATTGTACATGTAAGGACATGTACAGACACTATCCCAGAGTAAACTCAAAGAGGAAGCCTGTATAACCACAGGCACATTATTACAGTCGGGTTTATTTTAGTCAGCAGCCAAGAACAACTAGATGAGATCATTCACCAACTTTGTTATCTGGCATCATTTCTGATGTCTATTTCTGCTGGAATAACGGAAGTTCATCTTTATGCTGGGGACATGTTTTATTCCCTGTGCTCATATGACTGAGGGGAATGATGTGTGTGTGTGTGTGTGTGTGTGTGTGTGTGTGTGTGTGTGTGTGTGTGTGTGTGTGTGTGTGTGTGTGTGTGTGTGTGTGTGTGTGTGTGTGTGTGTGTGTGCGGCTTGTTGTCTTTCAGTGGTATCATATTGTGATGATATGACAACTGCCAGGTAATTATAAATATGATAATATTTTTGTTGTTGTAGTTTTTTCAGACTCATGTAATCTGTCAAGACACATGCAGGATCCGATGAAAATAGAACAGGGCCCATATTCACAAAACATCTTAAGGCTAAAAGTAGCTCCTAACTTGTTGATTTAGGAGAAACTCTTAAAAATAATAATGGGTGTGTCAGTCCTAACTTTAGGAGTCCTACATTTTTGGTCTAGGAGTATTTCACAAAGTGTTTTAGCGCTAAAACCAGCTCCTAAACCTGTGACAAGAAGTACTCAAGAGGACTCCTAAGGCACTGGTTGCTGCCTGGAATTGCATCAACATTTTAGAAACATTTAATGATACCGAGCTTTTAAAAAGTACTATGATGATAATACCTCATGATTAAGACTATAGCTATGGCTTTAATCATGAAGGTATGATCATCATAATGTAGTAGAGCTAGTCAAGGAAGTGACCTCACCAACCAACACAAACAACCCACTAACACAGGAGGAGGAGGACAGGAGGGAGGGGGCAGGAGGAGGAGGACAGGAGGGAGGGGGCAGGAGCCAGGAGGACAGGAGGGAGGGGGCAGGAGCCAGGGGGTAGGAGGGAGGGAACAGGAGCCAGGGGGTAGGAGGGAGGGAGCAGGAGCCAGGGAACAGGAGCCAGGGGGTAGGAGGGAGGGGGCAGGGGGGAGGGAACAGGAGCCAGGGGGGCAGGAGGGAGGGGGGCAGGAGCCAGGGAACAGGAGCCAGGGGGTAGGAGGGAGGGGGGCAGGAGCCAGGGAACAGGAGCCAGGGGGTAGGAGGGAGGGGGGCAGGAGCCAGGGAACAGGAGCCAGGGGGTAGGAGGGAGGGGGCAGGGGGGAGGGAACAGGAGCCAGGGGGGCAGGAGGGAGGGGGGCAGGAGCCAGGGAACAGGAGCCAGGGGGTAGGAGGGAGGGGGGCAGGAGCCAGGGAACAGGAGCCAGGGGGTAGGAGGGAGGGGGGCAGGAGCCAGGGAACAGGAGCCAGGGGGTAGGAGGGAGGGGGCAGGAGCCAGGGGGTAGGAGGGAGGGAGCAGGAGCCAGGGGGGCAGGAGGGAGGGAGCAGGAGCCAGGGGGGCAGGAGGGAGGGAGCAGGAGCCAGGGGGTAGGAGGGAGGGGGCAGGAGCCAGGGGGGCAGGAGGGAGGGAGCAGGAGCCAGGGGGTAGGAGAGAGGGGGGCAGGAGCAGGAGCCAGGGGGTAGGAGAGAGGGGGGCAGGAGGGAGGGAGCAGGAGCCAGGGAACAGGAGCCAGGGGGTAGGAGAGAGGGGGCAGGAGGGAGGGGGGTAGGAGGATTGCCATGATCGGCAACTGAATTCTTGGCCCTGAAAGAAAGTTCATTGTGTTATTGCCATCATGCTTATGTTGCTTATTGTCATTATAATCACATCATTCTGTGACTTTGATTCAACATGAGAATGATTGATAGTGTTTGTGTCACTCACAGCTGTGAGCCTGTAGGCTACTGTTACTGTCGCCCACTGAGGCAGAGCTGACAGAGGCGTGGGTGCTGCACTGTCTATCAGTCACGTAGACACAGTCTGTGATGTCACGTTGGAGGCGGGGTTCACCCAGGCTAGGATTGCAGTGTGGGAGTGGCCAATGACAGAGCCAAT
Organism: Poromitra crassiceps; assembly: GCF_964638095.1. Taxonomy (NCBI): domain Eukaryota; kingdom Metazoa; phylum Chordata; class Actinopteri; order Beryciformes; family Melamphaidae; genus Poromitra; species Poromitra crassiceps. The sequence goes on from NW_028152058.1 coordinate 79,828, forward strand.
CATTACAGGGTGCCGTTACACCACAATAGTGGGTGGTGGTGGGGGGTAAACTAGCGACCGCTCACAGACACACACTCACATGCACACATGTGCGCAGGGACTGGACTGGTGTTTAGTGACAGGGACTGGACTGGTGTTTAGTGACAGGGACTGGACTGGTGTTTAGTGACAGGGACTGGACTGGTGTTTAGTGACAGGGACTGGACTGGTGTTTAGGGACAGAGACTGGTGTTTAGTGACAGGGACTGGACTGGTGTTTAGTGACAGGGACTGGACTGGTGGTTTGGGTGACAGGGACTGGACTGGTGTTTAGTGACAGGGACTGGACTGGTGGTTTGGGTGAGAGGGACTGGACTGGTGTTTAGTGACAGGGACTGGACTGGTGTTTAGTGACAGGGACTGGACTGGTGTTTAGTGACAGGGACTGGACTGGTGGTTTGGGTGACAGGGACTGGACTGGTGTTTAGTGACAGGGACTGGACTGGTGTTTAGTGACAGGGACTGGACTGGTGTTTAGTGACAGGGACTGGACTGGTGTTTAGTGACAGGGACTGGACTGGTGTTTAGTGGCAGGGACTGGACTGGTGTTTAGTGACAGGGACTGGACTGGTGTTTAGTGACAGGGTCCGACCATGTCAACAAGCTCTGTCATTGGCTCCGACCATGTCAACAAGCTCTGTCATTGGCTCCGACCATGTCAACAAGCTCTGTCATTGGCTCCGACCATGTCAATCAGAGCAGCTTCCGCTCCCTCCTACCTGTGTGTCGCTGTAAATGTTCCCAGCCACCTGAGTGAAAACAACAACGCTAACTAGCTAGCAAGCTAACGGAAAAAACGACATGCTAGCTCGTTGCTACAGACTGAAAACGGCAAGTTGGATTGTTGGAAACTATTTTCCAATGGCACAGCCGCCAAGCGCCGCCCATCACAATTCCAGAATGGTGACCAGCGCTGCCAGACTCCTCTCACGGAAGGGAGGGGAGGCTGGCCAGCGAGACTAGCTGCAGCACACAGCTCTACAATGAGACTAGCTGCAGCACACAGCTCTACAATGAGACTAGCTGCAGCACACAGCTCTACAATGAGACTAGCTGCAGCACACAGCTCTACAATGAGACTAGCTGCAGCACACAGCTCTACAGAGACTAGCTGCAGCACACAGCTCTACAATGAGACTAGCTGCAGCACACAGCTCTACAGAGACTAGCTGCAGCACACAGCTCTACAGAGACTAGCTGCAGCACACAGCTCTACAATGAGACTAGCTGCAGCACACAGCTCTACAATGAGACTAGCTGCAGCACACAGCTCTACAATGAGACTAGCTGCAGCACACAGCTCTACAATGAGACTAGCTGCAGCACACAGCTCTATAATGAGACTAGCTGCAGCACACAGCTCTACAGAGACTAGCTGCAGCACACAGCTCTACAGCGAGACTAGCTGCAGCACACAGCTCTACAGAGACTAGCTGCAGCACACAGCTCTACAGCGAGACTAGCTGCAGCACACAGCTCTACAGAGACTAGCTGCAGCACACAGCTCTACAGCGAGACTAGCTGCAGCACACAGCTCTACAATGAGACTAGCTGCAGCACACAGCTCTACAATGAGACTAGCTGCAGCACACAGCTCTACAGAGACTAGCTGCAGCACACAGCTCTACAGCGAGACTAGCTGCAGCACACAGCTCTACAGAGACTAGCTGCAGCACACAGCTCTACAATGAGACTAGCTGCAGCACACAGCTCTACAATGAGACTAGCTGCAGCACACAGCTCTACAATGAGACTAGCTGCAGCACACAGCTCTACAATGCTAAATGCAAATGTGAATGCTTCCACTGCCCATTTTAATAAAAATGTCATCTCCTCTCATCCTCTGACAAAATGACTGAAAGTAAAAAAAATAACGATTGAATGATACTGAAGTTATCTTATTTCACAGTCAGTAACACACCTTCAACTGTAGTGTTTGACTGACTGTTGGACCTTGATGGCACACAGCTGAGAACCACTCCTATAAAATATGACTATTTTAAAGAGCTTGAGATTATGACAGCGTAGCAAGGCCACTGTAGGAAAACATATATAAATAAAATGGAAAAATAAAAATAAAAATACAGAGCCGGGGGAAAGAAAACTCAGGATTTCCTAGATTAAAGTTGTAAATGTATGGAGGGGGGGTGGACTCTGATATTCTCTGCTATTAAAGTTACAAATTTATGAGGAAAAAAATGTGCTTTATAGCTTTATAGTCTATGAGCTGTGGGCTGTGTAGGGAACAGAGTAAGCATTATCTGTAATGCACTGCACAAACACATGGATTTAGTTGGGTATATGTCATATTATGACATAAGTGAATTTACCCTTACGACGCGGAATGTGTGGAATCGAACATGGGTCTCCTGTGTGGGATGACAGAAGCATACTCTGTTCACTATACAGCCCAGTATCTCACAGGAGTCTATAAAGCTATAAAACACTATTTATTTTTCACTGTTGTTTTTCTCGTAGATTTGTGACTTTAATCTCACAGAATACCCAAGTTCTTTCTCATAAATGTATGACTTTAATCTGGGAAATTCTGATTTTTTTCCCCCTCTGAATATTACCCCTCTCCCCCTGTTAAGTATGGTTATTTATTTGTTTACGTACAGTGGCATTACTACC
>NW_028152058.1:87500-110000 GCF_964638095.1 Poromitra crassiceps
CTTAACATGAGGCAGTGCTGAGAGGCTGCTAACTTAACATGAGCCAGTGCTGAGAGGCTGCTAACTTAACATGAGCCAGTGCTGAGAGGCTGCTAACTTAACATGAGCCAGTGCTGAGAGGCTGCTAACTTAACATGAGCCAGTGCTGAGAGGCTGCTAACTTAACATGAGCCAGTGCTGAGAGGCTGCTAACTTAAAGCCCTTCCGCTGACACATTAGCTGGGAATATAGGATGCTAAGGCAGGTCCACCCCACACCGAGGTTTGGACATGTCTCCTCTAACCTATAGACCAGGGCCATGTTCAAACCTTGCACCGTTTTGCTGCGGGGCAAAACATTTGCCCCCAACAGCGTGGAGCATTTTGCAACAGCTTTTGAGGTACATTAGATCCTGTTCGGGGTGATTCTGCACTTTCATTGGTTGGCTACTGTACAGTACGTACAAACACCTGTCACGCAGAGACGCAATTGGCTCAGAGAAAACAACCTGTAACAAACAAGATGCTCAATGCACTACGCACCTTTCCTTTTCTACTTCCTGTTTGCTGCATTTTGGGCCGATTGAAGCTGCCTCAGGACAAACCCTTAATCCTCACTTCTCTACTGGCCGTCACCTCCTGATGATGTCACGAGTCCTGATGATGTCACGAGTGCTGAGTGACATCATCACAAGCAGAAGTGTTTCCATGACAGAAATAACAACATGATGTCATGTCCCAGGTGTTGCTCTGTGAACTCACTGTGTTTATTGTAAAAATCCAACGTGTATGTTATAGCACTTACATTTGTCACCAAAACCCCAAAACACAGGTTAAACACTGCCTGTTGAGCCCCAGCGGAGCAGAGTCTGACCCGTGACATTGACCCGGGTGCTTTTACAGGTCAACTTACCTGGGTCTGACCTTTCACCCCAGCCACAAAGATGGACGACCCCTCGGATTTCAGCGCTCACTATTCTGCTTTACCACCACATCACCAATGATGCCTGGTCAGCAGCCACTTCAGCAGGTGAGCAGCCATCATGATCACAATAACCACATAATAACCAGAGAGAGAGAAGCGGTCAGTTAGTGGGGATGAGAGAGAGAGAGAGAGAGAGAGAGAGAGAGAGAGAGATTTCCATTTCAAAGAAGTGAAGCTGACTCGTCCCGGCTGCTACAGATAATGCACCCCACATTGCTTGCATCCTCCCATCCTATCTTCCTACCTTATTTCCTTTCCTTCCTTCTTTCTTTCTTTCTCTTCTCCTCATCCCTTCTTCCCCCGTCTTTTTCTTCTCATCCATTCAAACCCTTTCTTGTTCTGCTGTTCTGGTCTGTTTTCCACAACAGATTTGTTCTCAGCCTGATCCAGCTCCTCTCATTGATCTGATGGTCTTTTTTTTTATTGAGAATGGGTTCTCTGCTCTCTGACTGACTCATCTCATGGAGGTCTTAAGCTTAATTTATACTTATTAGAAAGTGTCGCTCAGCACATGGTCGCAGACGAAAAAGAAAGTGTCGCTCATGGTGTTGCACTTATACTTTATACTTACTTAAGTGCAGACAGCCAAGACAAGAGAGGAAATGCTGTCAGTGAAACCACCTCGGAGGCAAGATGTAAGGTACTTGGCCGCAGCCGCATATAAACGACACACAACCACACAACTCACATCCTCTCTCTCTGGGAAATTGGTCACGATGTTCTTTGTGATTTTCACGAAGTCATACATCAAGGACAGGCTGATAAAAATAGCGGGGACACGTTCATTCATTTCAATCGAGCGAAAACCAAAACAACGTCTATATAGCCAATCAGACTTGCGCGATACTATGACTACCTAGTCAGCGACACTAGACATTTCACCAGGTAGCAGCAGACACTGCTCGCCGACACTTGAAAGTGTCGACTCAAGTCCTCATTTCTGTCGGCGACCGTTTCAAAAGTGTCGCCAGACAAAGCATCAATTGGGCCTATCTTGTCTTCTTGTCATGGCTGTTGACAGATCTATCTGGACCATCCCATGACGGAGGTCTGTCCTCGACCAAACCTAGTCTTCATTGCTGAAGTAAATAAATGAAGGCTCTGATGATTATCGGACGTCACACAGGAACAACCGTCTCTGCAAATATCCCACCTAGCCCTGTTATTTAAATACATGACGTATATGGATTGGAAACATGAGCTGATCATAACTTATCATCCACCAAAAGAATTTAATTTGCATGGGTTTATCAGTTGAAGGTTCCCACGATAGTCTCAATATTATTTCAGAGGTCTTTCCACCCTGGCAAAAAAACACAATCTGGGTGAAACACTGCATGTTTGTCATGTTTGGCATGAAAATGGTCAAAGATATTCAGCATTGGCACAAAACATTTGGCTTCACTGCTCTTCACCATGGTGTTATGTCTGATGCATATTTGGCTGATCTCAATTTCCTCTTTTGGGCAGAAACTCAGCAGACGGAGCGTCTTGAGCTATATTTAAATTCCCTGCACATTTAATGCCTATTTAACTTAGCCTGTAAATTTCATGTACATTCAATTCAACTCTTATTTAACTCCCACTGATAATTCATGTAAATCCACTGCCTATTTAACGCCTATTTAACTCAGTCTGTAAATCTCATGTAAATTCAACGTAAATTCATATTTATCATCCACAGAACACTTCACCACTCATGTACATACTGTATATATTGACTCGATTTGATTGCACTCGCAACTTTGTGATTGTCTTTAGTTCTCTTCCTACTTCTTATCTCTGTATATTGATGTGACCGCTACGCTGCATACAGACACTAAGACAAATTCCTCCTATGTAACTTGCATACTGTGGCAATAAAAGTGATTCTGATTCTGATTCTGATCATTGAATGCAGCATGAGAAAGCGGTTGACCAGATACAGGTTCCTCTTGTAAATGTATTGAAAGCTTTGTGTCAAGGTCACTTCACAACACATTCCTCTCTATCAGGCCGTTTGGACCGGCACCAAGTCAAACATCAGTTGGCTCTGACTCTGAATAACGAACTGAAGAGAATTTAGCACGATTTGTTTGAACCAATACAGAATGTTCAACTTAAAGGTGTTTGTCCCCAATGGGAAAGCTTGCAGTGTGGTATAAAAAAAAAAGCAACAGAAGAATTAGACTGAATAGAGAGCCAAAGTGAACGTCACTTCCTGGTTCAGCACTGTACCAGAGATTTTCATCCGCCATTTATTTTCCCATAGACATTTCGTTAAATGCTTATAAAAAGAGTTTTACTTGTTCAAACCAAACGCTACAGATATATTTAGAAAGAGGAGAGACCGTATAACATTTAACTCGGACCAAAACGTTAAAGAAAATGCGGGTTTAAAGGGGAAAGACATTTGATGATGTTGTTTTTAGTCTTGGTCCGAGTGAAATGTTCTATGGTCTCTCCCGATTCTAAATATAGCTGAACCGTTTGGTTTGACGAAGTAAATCTATTTTTATAAACATTTTACGAAATGGCTATGGGAAAATAAATTGCAGAAGAAAATCTCTGGTACAGTGCTGAAGCAGGAAGTGACGTTCACTTTGCCTCTCTATAGGAGATATTTCCTGAGCAAGTTAGCACAGCCACTTCCTGAACAGAATGAGCTGAAAGTTAATTGTCTTCAAGCTAACAGACCCCCCAAAGTGTACGGTGCTCCATGCGGTGTGCATCCTGGCTCAGTGGGGTCAGATGGGTGGCAGCTAGAGGTGTGTCTGGGTGGCAGCTAGAGGTGTGTCTTACCCGTGTGCGGAGCGCTGCTGCTGGGCTGCAGGGAGGAGGACGCCGACGTGTCTCGATGGATCTGAAGAGAAACAGGAAGAGAGACGCTAACATCAGTCTCAGCTACATGTGACCGTCACCCGCGGAGGACAACACAGCAGCATGACGCTTTAGGAAACGCTGGCCAGCCCAGAACACAGGATGGAAGGCCGAGGAGCAGAACAAACACTTAGAAGAACCGCAGGCTTTTGTTAATGGAGATGATTAAATCTGGTTTAGTTGTGCCACACTGTGTGGCTCCACCTCTCCACCAGAAGACTCGTTTGGAAAGATGTTAGCTTTGCTCTGATTGCAGCCTTCAGAACGCACAGTCACAGTGACACTCCCCAGCTCACACACACACTCTAACGTACAGACACACACGCACACGCACACACACAAACAGACGCACACACACACACACACACACACACACACACACACACACACACACACACACACGCACACACACACATGGCCTGTCACAGCTCTGTGGTTGGCTGTAAACACACAACGCAGGGGCTCTGCTTCCTCTGTGGTCTGACTGTCTACACAACAGCTGTGTGTGTGTGTGTGTGTGTGTGTGTGTGTGTGTGTGTGTGTGTGTGTGTGGAGGGAGAGGGAAAGAGAGCGAGCAACAGCACTTGTTTGAGCTAGAAAAGGCACAGCCTCTCAGGCAACATGAAGGCTTGAACAGTTTGGCCAAAACTGGGTGGATTTGACTGACAGCTCTGACTGTGAATCTGATTTGACTGACAGCTCTGACTGTGAATCTGATTTGACTGACAGCTCTGAATGTGAATCTGATTTGACTGACAGCTCTGACTGTGAATCTGATTTGACTGACAGCTCTGACTGTGAATCTGATTTGACTGACAGCTCTGACTGTGAATCTGATTTGACTGACAGCTCTGAATGTGAATCTGATTTGACTGACAGCTCTGACTGTGAATCTGATTTGACTGACAGCTCTGACTGTGAATCTGATTTGACTGACAGCTCTGAATGTGAATCTGATTTGACTGACAGCTCTGACTGTGAATCTGATTTGACTGACAGCTCTGAATGTGAATCTGATTTGACTGACAGCTCTGAATGTGAATCTGATTTGACTGACAGCTCTGAATGTGAATCTGATTTGACTGACAGCTCTGACTGTGAATCTGATTTGACTGACAGCTCTGAATGTGAATCCGATTTGACTGACAGCTCTGAATGTGAATCCGATTTGACTGACAGCTCTGAATGTGAATCCGATTTGATTGACAGCTCTGAATGTGAATCTGATTTGACTGACAGCTCTGAATGTGAATCCGATTTGACTGACAGCTCTGAATGTGAATCTGATTTGACTGACAGCTCTGAATGTGAATCCGTTTTGACTGACAGCTCTGAATGTGAATCCGATTTGACTGACAGCTCTGAATGTGAATCTGATTAGACTGACAGCTCTGAATGTGAATCCGATTTGACTGACAGCTCTGAATGTGAATCCGATTTGACTGACAGCTCTGAAGGTGAATCTGATTTGACTGACAGCTCTGAATGTGAATCTGATTTGACTGACAGCTCTGAATGTTGTGAATGTGATTTGACTGACAGCTCTGAATGTGAATGTGATTTGACTGACAGCTCTGAATGTGAAGCCGACAGACACTCAGAAAAACTCATTGTGCTTTAAAGAACTCCATCCAGGAGTTCACCAAGACGTATTAATAATTCTAGTGGACCCGTGGGAGGTTCTGCCTCATTTACCTCCTTCTTCCTTGCTCCCTCTCTTCTGCCCTTCCCATTCTTTCCCAATCAGCTCCCTAACCTGCTCCATCCAGGCTCAGATCAAGTAGGCTTTAACGTGAAGCTGTAACCTTGTCTGTAGCTGTGTTTCCATTACAGTTTTTGGCAAAATAATTGCGATATTTCTACAACTTCGACAATGTACAATTGCGACTTGTAGGCGTTTCCATTGAAGTTGAGTTTGGTCTGACGGCGCACACACCTGAACGCAATTCACAGTTACACAGTGATTACGCACGGGGATCTGCCCATATCCCGTCCCCAGCATGCTCAAATCCAACCAATGGTCAATGCAAATCACAACATGAAGTTACAACGCATATAAACGTGCCTAATTATCAATTCAAAAGAAAATGAGTCGCAAAATGTTGCTGGCTGCGATGAATGCGAGCGCGACAGACAGAGGAAAAAAGGTAGCCTAATAGCCTACAACTGGTCCGATTTAGAGATGGAGGGGGAAAAAGGCTGATTTGGTTCAATAATCAGAATGTTGTGTATTATAACATTGCACCTGAAACGTGAGTAATTACTCAGTCACTGTATTCACTTCAGTCAGGAGCACCGCACCGGTGTGTGCTTTTCATCCACTCATCTCGCCGCTCAAATGCGCGCACAGGCAGCCTGCTGTCACCATGGACCGATTTCTGCCATTAAACATTATCTATTTTATATTTATTTTGCATAACACTCGTCTTTCTGCTAGCGTTGCTTCAAAGTTTTCCACTTGCAGCGGAGGTTTTGCCACGGCTTATCGAACCGTTTCTCCCTCATTTTCCGCTGCTTTTCCAAAGGAGAAGCTGGGTCACATGACGTGCTAATGCAGAAAAAGTGTTTCCATTACACTTTTGCGATAAACTGCTATATCGACACGTCTGAAAAACCACCTCATGAGAGCGCAAAAACGTTTTGCGATATTTGGGAGGTTTTTCGAAATTTACGTGTTTCCATTACCCAATTTCTATTGCGATATTTAGATTTTGCGCATTTCTGAGGGTAATGGAAACACGACTTGTGTCACACTGATCTGAAGGAATCCTCCAGACATCAATAAGAAGAACAGATCACTGATCTAAAGGAATCCTCCAGACATCAATAAGAAGAACAGATCACTGATCTAAAGGAATCCTCCAGACATCAATAAGAACAGATCACTGATCTAAAGGAATCCTCCAGACATCAATAAGAAGAACAGATCACTGATCTGAAGGAATCCTCCAGACATCAATAAGAACAGATCACTGATCTAAAGGAATCCTCCAGACATCAATAAGAACAGATCACTGATCTAAAGGAATCCTCCAGACATCAATAAGAACAGATCACTGATCTAAAGGAATCCTCCAGACATCAATAAGAAGAACAGATCACTGATCTAAAGGAATCCTCCAGACATCAATAAGAACAGCTCACTGATCTAAAGGAATCCTCCAGACATCAATAAGAACAGAGCACTGATCTAAAGGAATCCTCCAGACATCAATAAGAAGAACAGATCACTGATCTAAAGGAATCATCCAGACATCAATAAGAAGAACAGAGCACTGATCTAAAGGAATCCTCCAGACATCAATAAGAACAGCTCACTGATCTAAAGGAATCCTCCAGACATCAATAAGAACAGATCACTGATCTAAAGGAATCCTCCAGACATCAATAAGAAGAACAGATCACTGATCTAAAGGAATCCTCCAGACATCAATAAGAAGAACAGATCACTGATCTAAAGGAATCCTCCAGACATCAATAAGAAGAACAGATCACTGATCTGAAGGAATCCTCCAGACATCAATAAGAAGAACAGAGCACTGATCTAAAGGAATCCTCCAGACATCAATAAGAACAGATCACTGATCTAAAGGAATCCTCCAGACATCAATAAGAAGAACAGATCACTGATCTAAAGGAATCATCCAGACATCAATAAGAACAGATCACTGATCTAAAGGAATCATCCAGACATCAATAAGAACAGATCACTGATCTGAAGGAATCCTCCAGACATCAATAAGAACAGAGCACTGATCTAAAGGAATCCTCCAGACATCAATAAGAACAGACCACTGATCTAAACGAATCCTCCAGACATCAATAAGAACAGATCACTGATCTAAAGGAATCCTCCAGACATCAATAAGAAGAACAGATCACTGATCTAAAGGAATCCTCCAGACATCAATAAGAACATATCACTGATCTAAAGGGATCATCCAGACATCAATAAGAACATATCACTGATCTAAAGGAATCCTCCAGACATCAATAAGAACATATCACTGATCTAAAGGAATCCTCCAGACATCAATAAGAACATATCACTGATCTAAAGGAATCCTCCAGACATCAATAAGAAGAACAGATCACTGATCTAAACGAATCCTCCAGACATCAATAAGAACATATCACTGATCCAAAGGGATCCTCCAGACATCAATAAGAAGAACAGATCACTGATCTAAACGAATCCTCCAGACATCAATAATAAGAACATATCACTGATCTAAAGGAATCCTCCAGACATCAATAAGAACAGATCACTGATCTAAAGGAATCATCCAGACATCAATAAGAAGAACAGATCACTGATCTAAAGGAATCCTCCAGACATCAATAAGAACATATCACTGATCTAAAGGGAGAGCAAACGTCTCGCTAACAGAGTAGCAGGGTTCATATTCTGCACTGTGATTTGAATTAATCCAGAAATGGACCACAGCTGTGAATATGATGAGGGAGCCACATGACCGCTGTGCAGGCCTCAGCCAATTAAACCAACATGTTAATCAATGTATTAAACACTTTCTATGAAGGTCATGACTATAATACATTATGAGCACATTCACAAGACATTATAATGCATTTATAAGGCTTTATAAAACATTTTATAAATGTTTATAATCATGCATGGCAACGTATAACAAGTTTTACACTTCCCTTATATTTACATATTAACACCAGCTGTATCATCTCACATGTTACCCTCCTCCTCCTGCTGATGCAGCTCTCAATCATATCAGATAGAAACGGGCTTTCAGAACTGCAGTCAGGTCGGCAATTAAATAACTCATTAATTACAAAGCCCGTGTGTGCGTTATAATTATTCAACAGTTTGCCATGTGTCCAATGATAACGAATGTCCCTGGAACACAATGTGACTTTTAATAATTACCAGGCAGCCGCCACAACATGTCACCTTGTGAGTGAGTGTGTGTGTGTGTGTGTGTGTGTGTGAGTGAGTGAGTGAGTGAGTGAGTGAGTGAGTGAGTGAGTGAGTGTGTGTGTGTGTGTGTGTGTGTGTGTGTAACCATGACACACATGTACATTCATTCATAACGCACTAAAGATCAGCTGGGAGGATAGACCAACACCAGTGTCCTGGAAGAAGATTCAAGATTCAAGATTCAAGTTTATTATTTGTCCCCGAAGGGCAATTTGTGTGCAGCAGACATAAAAAGCATAGCGAATACATGAAAAAACAGAACATGAACAAATTAAAACAAACATGGAGCATGGCAGCAGTTTTCCAGCAGAAAAAGGATCAAGTAAACACAGGATAAAATAAATAAAAACAAAAATAAAAACACACCTCAAAGGATCTGTACGATGTACTTAAAAGTAGTAAAGACACGTACAATGTACTTAAAAGTAGTAAGAGACACGTGCATGAACTTAAAAGTAATAAGAGTCCAGGACTATTTGAGCTCACATAAATAGGTAGGTAAAAAATAAATAAAGATATATCTCGAATATAAAATATATAAAGAATATTTATAGCAGCAATACCTACCTAAGAAGAGAGACAAGGAGAGAGAGTGCATCATCTCCTCCGCCCAGCAGCGTTTAAGCTGCACGAGAGAGAGAAAAGAGAGCGAGAGAGAGAGAGAGAGAGAGAGTGCACTATCTCCTCCTCTCAGCAGCATTTAAAGCTGTTATGGAAACAGGAACGAAGGACAGTTTATATCTGTTTCTCGTAGCCCTCGGAACCTTTAGCCGAAGGCCCGAAGGGAGCAGCACATACTCTGAACAGAGAGGATGAGTATCGTCCATGCGAATGGACATGGCCTTTTTAAGCACCTGTTTGTTAAAAATGTGGTCCAGGCTACTAAAATTTACTCCGGCTATTTTTGATGCCGCTCTCACGATCCTCCCGAGAGAGTTCCTCCCTTGAATACCAAGGTTTCCAACATCCACACCATCACTGCCACCATCGTCCAACACCAGCTCAGAGGGTCTGGCCACGTCATCAGTACGCCTGACTCTCGCCTGCCAAAACAACTCCTATATTCCCAGCTACTCATAGGAAAACGTAGCCTGGTTCCATCCAGGCCTTCGAAGCCACGCCCACTCCACAGATTTGGCTCTTCTTGGTCTGGCATCGCCATGTGCAAACAATATTTCTCCGGTTGAAAATCCAATCACAGGCGCTGATTGGCTAACGTTGTTGTCAGTCATGCACAACAGAAACAGACACAGCTGTGGCCAAAGCAGACAGCAGTTTAACACACCGGCCTACCGCGCCGTAGCTACTAACGTCAAGCAGTTAAAGTCGACCGACTTTGTACTTTTCGTTTTGACGAACGTCTTATTAGTTACTGCAGTGTACGATAAGACGTTCGTTAAAACGAAAAGTACAAAGTCGGCCGACTTTGGCTGCTTAACTCATTGAGTGCCATGGACGGACATGTTCGTCATTTCAAATAGTAACGTAGAGTGCCAAGGACGGACATGTTCGTCAATTGCGTTTTTTGACGGTGGGGCGTCGATCAAAGCCTTCTGCCTCTCCTGTACAAATATTATAGCTATTGGAGGTCTATAACCTATTTTACAGAACCCTTAGGTGGCGACAGTGCTCTCCAGGTTAACAGAAAGGCAGAGAAAAACAGAGAATAAGTCGTTGGGGAAACGGAAATCGCATCGCATCCGTATGCATCGATATGCATGAAGCGTTTTAACGTTAGATGTGCCTGCAGCAGGCAGCAGCCAATCTGCTCCCACAATTGAGCTCCTCCATGTCCGCTGCGACAGGCTGTCGCCGACAGCCCATTCGCATGATCAGCCGTTATTATTCTCAACTGGAAGCATACAGTAGTAGCCGGTGACAAACACACGCGGAAAAAGCTGGATGTCGCCGACGCGCACGCAGAGCAGCACACAACACTGACCCAGACAGACCCAGGCAGCAGGACAGGGTTGGCAAACGCAAGCCAGAATATCCGATGCCCACCAGCAGCAAATCAAGATCAGCAAGAAGCTGCAACCAGCAGCGCACGCAGGGGCCAGCGCTGCTGGTTGCAGCTAAAAATATTATTCTGCCAAACAAAATTCCCTGGCCTTCACTGTTTTATTGAAGGAAATTATTTTTGAGGTGTGACTACATCAGAAAATTAGCTTCAGAGTCAGTGATGTGTTTGAAATGTTTAATTTCACAAAAGGGCCATTATCTCAGCTTCTAGAAAAAAACTGCTCTTTTTTGTTAAATCAAGCTATCTTCTCCGGCTGATAAATAAAGAACGGAAAATGATATCAATAAACCTGTTTTTGCTGATGATAGAAAAGAGTCTCATCGTTCTTTTTGCGTGTTCATTGTTTACATAGTAATATCACACAATATTCTGTGGGCCTCGAGAAATCACTGAAAAAAGCCCTGAAACTCTGGCACTGGGAGCGTCCGTTCTCCAAAAGTGGCTGGCACTCAATGAGTTAAGGTGGAGAAGCTGGCTAGCATTAGCTAGCTACGTTAGCTTGCCCTGCCGTGCCGTCCGGTTGCCTCGGGAAGAGCCTGGAGACGCGAGGTGGTTAGGTTGCCGTGGACTGGACACCTTGGTCTCTGCTGATTGGTTAAGGAAGACCGAAGCCCGCCCCCCGTCATAGAAATGCTCTGAAGTGAGTGCAATCTCAGACCAGAAGAGGAAATGAGTTTATGAGCTGACGATGAAGTCTGAATATCAGGCTAAAGAAAACGTGTGTGTGGGTGTGTTCAGGTCACATTGAAGGCAGAGTTCAGGAGGGAGTGTGTTACCTCCAGAATTCCAGGGAAACTGCAGCAGTTCCAGACTTTCAGTCAAACCCCACTGAGGCACGGTCCCTCCAGCCACTAAATGGATCCGATAGCACTTCCTTAATCAGCAGGTCTGGACTGGACACTCCTCTCTGGCACATTATCAAAATAAACCCTGGGTCCTAAAGAGCACAGGGTCCACACAGTGAAACAGCCTGACTATCAGCTCATTTCTCTGCGGCACCGGCGAGCTGGCATGAGTCGATGTTTAGTCTTCTGACTAAATCACAGGAGGAAGTGAAACAGCACAGAGGTACGACAGTAAGAAAATAGACTTACAACTGAGAGGGACTGTTAAGAATGAAAACAAGAGAGGAAACCAGAAGTGAAAGACAGAGTATAGTAGTGTAGCCCTATCAGTGAGAAAAGTAGAGAACGGAGACAGACTGTAGCTACTTTCACACATGGTTAGTAAATTACCAGGATAACCTTTCAGAGACTGCTAGTGATTTTCATTATTCACACATGCAGGTACATTCAGGGACATGTCTGTCCTAACACCTCTTCACATGTCAAAGCAATGCTGGGACAGATGGGACAAGGGACAGTCAAGGGACAGAGAGGGGGGGTCTGAGGTGTGCAGCTGGGGGGAAGGGGGGGGGGGTAACTTAACGTAACCCGTTAAGTGCCTTTCCTTCCATGCTATGTTACTGCTGTCATTCACATTGAGTAACAGCCATGCAGGGATATGAGGTATTCCCTGGAATGTTACTAGGTCTTGTTGCAGGGGGATTCCCTGGAATGTTACTAGGTCTTGTTGCAGGGGGATTCCCTGGAATGTTACTAGGTCTTGTTGCAGGGATATTATCTGGAATGTTACTAGGTCTTGTTGCAGGGGGATTCCCTGGAATGTTACTAGGTCTTGTTGCAGGGGTATTCCCTGGAATGTTACTAGGTCTTGTTGCAGGGGTATTCCCGGGAATGTTACTAGGTCTTGTTGCAGGGGGATTCTCTGGAATGTTACTAGGTCTTGTTGCAGGGGGATTCTCTGGAATGTTACTAGGTCTTGTTGCAGGGGGATTCTCTGGAATGTTACTAGGTCTTGTTGCAGGGGGATTCTCTGGAATGTTACTAGGTCTTGTTGCAGGGGCATTCCCTGGAATGTTACTAGGTCTTGTTGCAGGGGGATTCCCTGGAATGTTACTAGGTCTTGTTGCAGGGGCATTCCCTGGAATGTTACTAGGTCTTGTTGTAGAGGTATTGCAGGGGTATTCCCTGGAATGTTACTAGGTCTTGTTGCATGGGGATTCCCTGGAATGTTACTAGGTCTTGTTGCAGGGGTATTCCCTGGAATGTTACTAGGTCTTGTTGTAGAGGTATTGCAGGGGTATTCCCTGGAATGTTACTAGGTCTTGTTGCAGGGGGATTCCCTGGAATGTTACTAGGTCTTGTTGCAGGGGGATTCTCTGGAATGTTACTAGGTCTTGTTGCAGGGGTATTCCCTGGAATGTTACTAGGTCTTGTTGCAGGGGTATTCCCTGGAATGTTACTAGGTCTTGTTGCAGGGATATTCCCTGGAATGTTACTAGGTCGTGTTGCAGGGATATTCCCTGGAATGTTACTAGGTCTTGTTGCAGGGATATTCTCTGGAATGTTACTAGGTCTTGTTGCAGGGATATTCCCTGGAATGTTACTAGGTCTTGTTGCAGGGGTATTCCCTGGAATGTTACTAGGTCTTGTTGCAGTGGTATTCCCTGGAATGTTACTAGGTCTTGTTGCAGGGGTATTCCCTGGAATGTTACTAGGTCTTGTTGCAGGGGTATTCCCTGGAATGTTACTAGGTCTTGTTGCAGTGGTATTCCCTGGAATGTTACTAGGTCTTGTTGCAGGGGTATTTCCTGGAATGTTACTAGGTCTTGTTGCAGGGGTATTTCCTGGAATGTTACTAGGTCTTGTTGCAGGTATATTCCCTGGAATGTTACTAGGTCTTGTTGCAGGTATATTCCCTGGAATGTTACTAGGTCTTGTTGCAGGGGTATTCCCTGGAATGTTACTAGGTCTTGTTGCAGGGGTATTCCCTGGAATGTTACTAGGTCTTGTTGCAGGTATATTCCCTGGAATGTTACTAGGTCTTGTTGCAGGGGTATTCCCTGGAATGTTACTAGGTCTTGTTGCAGGGGTATTCCCTGGAATGTTACTAGGTCTTGTTGCAGGGGGATTCCCTGGAATGTTACTAGGTCTTGTTGCAGGGGTATTATCTGGAATGTTACTAGGTCTTGTTGCAGGGGTATTCCCTGGAATGTTACTAGGTCTTGTTGCAGGGGTATTCTCTGGAATGTTACTAGGTCTTGTTGCAGGGGGATTCCCTGGAATGTTACTAGGTCTTGTTGCAGGGGGATTCCCTGGAATGTTACTAGGTCTTGTTGCAGGGGGATTGCCTGGAATGTTACTAGGTCTTGTTGCAGGGGGATTCCCTGGAATGTTACTAGGTCTTGTTGCAGGGGTATTCTCTGGAATGTTACTAGGTCTTGTTGCAGGGGGATTGCCTGGAATGTTACTAGGTCTTGTTGCAGGGGGATTCCCTGGAATGTTACTAGGTCTTGTTGTGGGAAATTGGTGGTGCAGAATTTGAATTTCCCTGGATATCGATCCCTGCTCTCATTCGTACTGTACATGAGCCCATGCAGGAAGTGCGTTAGGACAGTCCAGAGAAAAGCAGCAAAAAAAGTAACGTGCAAAAAAAAAAAAAAAAATCAAAGACAGAAGACAGAAGACAGAGAAAGATGAGTGAGTCCCAGTGGGCCAGGTCTAACCTCCCAGAATGCTTTGGGGCGTGGGGGGGGGGGGGGGGGGCTTGGCACAGTTTTAAAGCAATTAACCCTCAACTGTCACACAGTGCTCTATTGACAGGCCTGTTGAAACCCAGAGAGAGAAACACTGGGCTCTGTTGTCCAGGCCTGGGAGTGGTGTGTGTCTGTGTGTGTGTGTGTGTGTGTGTGTGTGTGTGTGTGTGTGTGTGTGTGTGTGTGTGTGTGTGTGTGTGTGTGTGTGTGTGTGTGTGTGTGTGTGTGTGTGTGTGTGTGTGTGTGTGTGTGTGTGTGTGACACACTGCGGCCATCCACATTCACTCATAACCCACTAAACCCAGAGACAGACACACACAGACAGACATATACACACACACACACACACACACACACACACACACCACTCCCAGGCCTGGACACAGTATATACACACACACACACACAGACATACACACACACTGTATGCGTTTACATCAGTGTTGTAATGTGCAAATATGACTGTACCCGCATTTGCTCATTGTCTTTTTGAAGGCACACACACACACACACAAACACACCACACCACAAAAGCACACACAGACGGCATAGGCACATTCAAGCCAAAACACACATATGCAAGCACGCATACATGCAAGCACGCACGCACGCACGCACGCACGCACACACACACACACACACACACACACACACACACACACACACACACACACACACACACACACACACACACATCTTTTCCCACAGGCAGCTGTGTTCAGATATCAAACAGAGCTCGCTGAGAGAGAACAAACATGCTGACGAGGACAGATTAGCTGGTCACGGAGGGGGCACACACACACACACACACACACACACACACACACAGTACTCAGAAGTGGGTGTGACTGGTAAAGGTTTGCCAGTGATTGCAGCTAAATTGCACAGGCTAGACAGCTTGACTTGAAGCTGACCGTACTAACGACTAGGGCTGGGTTAAAAAAATTGATTCTCCGATTTTTATTTTAATCCTTTGATATCGATTCATATGTCGAGATCATTTTTTTTTTTTAAATAAACAGGCTATAATATTATAGGCTATGTGTGGTAGTTGAAACATAGTTTCAAGTTGACGTTTATTTATGTTTGTAGTTGAAACAAAAACATAAATACTGTAGGCTACATGAATGGAAATGTTTCATCATTAATATCTACTTTTAGAAATGATATAGGCTGAAATCAAATCACTGTGCATAATTGTGAAAGTGTCTTTATTGACAGATGAAAAGGCTGTTATTTACCCTTTATCACCACCTGGTGAGTAAATACATGTGTAACTAAAACCATTAAAATTGACAACCGGTCCACAACTTTTTTTTCCAATGTATCTACCGGTCCTTGGCGCAAAAAAGGTTGGAAACCCCTGTGTTACATAACTGGACAATCATGTAATTCAGGTTACAGCTCAAAAAACATGTTTTAGTATCACTAACCAAATCAATATTGAAATTAATCGAATCGGAATCGAATCGAATCGGGATTCATCGATTCGGAACCTTGTGAATCGGAATCGAATCGATTCTTGAAATTTTAACCAATACCCAGCCCTAGTAACGACAGTGAGTGGATAGAGAGGACAGTAGGTAGGTTGTCACCTGGTTACACTCCATTTCCATCCTCAGTCTGACATTGCCTCCACTCTAACTGATTTGCATAGGGGGAATCCCAGAGGGGGATTAGATTTTCCCTAACCAATCACTAGAGAGCAACGTATCCCTAACCAATCACTAGAGAGCAACGTATACGACCGCCTGAATATAATCCAGTGGGGAGAATGCAAAAATCATCTCCCCTTTCAATAAATGCCTTCAAAGCAGAGTTCTGTTCGCATTTCAAAGTAATTGGTACTGATTGGATAATCATTGGCCCACATGGTGCTCATTGGACCGAACGTTTCAACATGAAGAATGACATGTTGCACCTGACATTATATGGGTTAGGAGTCTGTCTGTGATACAACTCTGCTCAGTTAATAGTGGACACCAGCTGATCCAATTTAAAGCTGATCAATGGTGATAAAGCTGATAAAGCTGATCCAATTTAAAGTCACTCACCGTCTTCACTATTCTAAGCATAAGTTGCACAAGATCTACCCTTCTGTCTCACCGCTGTGTGACAGGTGTCAGGGGTCAGAGGGCACTCTGTCTCATGCCTTCTGGTTTCGATGGTGACCATATGACTGAAGAATGAAAGAATACAAGGCAACCTGGATCAGAGAGGCTTCTTCGGTCATTCCTCCTCTCGTCTAATGTCTCCTCATTCAGGCCAATGATGCATCTTCATTGCTCCTCTGGTATCAATCATTTACAGTAGATCTCTCTTGGCCCCGTTCACAGGGAGGTCAGCCCCACCTACAGTACAAGACTCCTGGTAGTGATTCAGTGTCTTGCTCCAGAGCACTTGAGCAGGGTGGGGGTTCGAGCCCGTGTCCTGTAGCTGAAGGACGCTCTATCTATCTAAACACTAGGCCGCCCTGCCGACCTTTGACATCCTAGTCATTTCTGTGACTGGTTCAGCAGCGAGGAAGCAGCCCCACCGTCTGAAAGCGGCGCCCAGATGTGCACAGGCCAGTGCATATTTTAGGCGTCGGGGGAATGTAAACTGTACCCAATAAAAACACATCTGGTTTAAAAATAAAGAGTACGCCGGAGGAAGGAGGCCTTGGACCACCGCCATGTCTCTAAGTAGGCAGGCAGCCACAGACTCTGCAACAGACAGACTGAAGGGCTGACTGACTGAATGACTGTTTTTTGTAGCCAGGTTGTGTAGTACGCGCTTTGATCCCAGAGGGCAGAGCTGAGGCCACGCCCACGCTACGCACAGCTCGGAAGAGCACTGGATTCACACAGGTGAACAGGTGGTGAAAAGCAAACTAATCACCCTGCAAGACACAACCAATCAACCGCTGCATGATGGGACACCCCTGTACCTCCTCAGAGGTCAGAGGTCAGGCGCAGGTACAGAACAGCAGTTCTGGAGCTGGTAGGGATTTAGTGTCTTCTTGCTCAATAAAGCTCCTTTCAGATTGGGTCAAAAAACCTCTAAGATCCACGAACATCTGCATTTTGTTGGTGGATGCAGTGTCTTGCTCAAGGACACTTGGACTACTGCTCAAACCCTTTCGTCGCTATGAAACAACAATAAGAACTCTTGCTACATGCTACAACTTGCTACAGGCTGAAAACGGTACGTTTTGACTACACACCACACGGTCACGTCCACTTCATTTTGATGGAGCAGAGCCTGCACCCCGTGAGCACTGCTGCACCCCTTTTCACGGAGCTTGCCGACAGATTTCCGATGCAAGTCAAAAGTCTGTCTCAAGAGATTAGTAGTTAGCAGACTGGTTCCAGCACAGTGAGTGACTGTACGGTGGGTGAGTGCAGTGATGATGTGTTCTGTGACTCCAGGAGCAGGAGCAGGAGCAGGAGCAGGAGCAGGAGCAGGAGCAGGAGCAGGAGCAGGAGCAGGAGCAGGAGCAGGAGCAGGAGCAGGAGCAGGAGCAGGAGCAGGAGGAGGAGCAGGAGCAGGAGGGATGCTGGGATGTGAAACGCTGGTTGGAATGAAGTCATTTGGCTAAATGCCCGTTTCCATCTGAGGCCAGAGGAAACCGTCAGCGCTGTCGTTGCTTTTTCCCACACCGTCACCACTCTCTCTCTCCTGCTCACTGTCTCTCTCTCTCTCTCTCTCTCTATCCTGCTCACTGTCTCTCTCTCTCTCTCTCTCTCTCGCTCTATCCTGCTCACTGTCTCTCTCTCTCTCTCCTGCTCACTGTCTCTCTCTCTCTCTCTCCTGCTCACTGTCTCTCTCTCTCTCTCTCTCTCTCTCTCCTGCTCACTGTCTCTCTCTCTCTCTCTCTCCTGCTCACTGTCTCTCTCTCTCTCCTGCTCACTGTGTCTCTCTCTCTCTCTCTCTCTCTCTCTCTCTCTCTCTCTCTCTCTCTCTCGCTCTATCCTGCTCACTGTCTCTCTCTCTCTCTCTCCTGCTCACTGTCTCTCTCTCTCTCTCTCTCTCTCTCGCTCTATCCTGCTCACTGTCTCTCACTCTCTCTCTGTCTGTCTCTCAATCTCTCTCCCTCTCTCCATCTCCTTCTCTCTCTCTCAATCTCTCTCCCCTCTCTTTCCATCTCCTGCTCTCTCTCTCTCTCTCTCTCTCTCTCTCTCTCTGTCTGTCATCATTGTTAGGTTATGGTGAAGAGAGAAGTTGACATCAGGAAGGAACCAGTTTAGAAAGTGACAGTTCCACTTCATATATATTTACCACCACCCAGTACCTCCAGGGCCACACCTCCTCCCATTACCTCCTACAGTACTGTCTCACAAACATACAGTGGAGGTGCTAGTCTGTCTGTATAGATGTAGCACTCTTAACTCATACAACACACATACTGTACACATTTTAATGCATGTATCAATCCATATGGCCTGATCAAACTACCCCCCCTGCTGCTAAACCAGGCTCAGGGTCTATGTAGAGATCTGGCTTAGCACATGTTTGTCATTGGGAAAATCTAGTAGGGATGTTCCAGGATCCCCATCACTGATGTTTGGTGGAATTATACAGAAGGACTAACTGGAGGACTAACAGGAGGACTAACAGGAGGACTAACAGGAGGACTAACAGAAGGACTAACAGGAGGTCTAACAGGAGGACTAACAGGAGGACTAACAGAAGGACTAACAGGAGGACTAACATAAGGACTAACAGGAGGACTAACAGGAGGACTAACAGAAGGACTAACAGGAGGACTAACAGGAGGACTAACAGGAGGAGTAACAGGAGGAGTAACAGGAGGACTAACAGGAGGACTAACAGAAGGACTAACAGAAGGACTAACAGGAGGACTAACAGGAGGAGTAACAGGAGGACTAACAGGAGGACTAACAGGAGGACTAACAGGAGGACTAACAGGAGGACTAACAGGAGGAGTAACAGGAGGACTAACAGGAGGACTAACAGGAGGACTAACAGGAGGACTAACAGGAGGACTAACAGGAGGAGTAACAGGAGGACTAACAGAAGGACTAACAGGAGGACTAACAGGAGGACTAACAGGAGGAGTAACAGGAGGACTAACAGGAGGACTAACAGGAGGAGTAACAGAAGGACTAACAGGAGGACTAACAGAAGGGAGTAACAGGAGGACTAACAGGAGGACTAACAGAAGGACTAACAGAAGGAGTAACAGGAGGACTAACAGGAGGACAAAACCAGTGGCTACAATCAGCTACAAGAAAGAGCCACACTGGGTTCTTTATTACTTTAAAAACAATAGTTGTTTCTACCCACCTAACCAAAACAACCCTGGAAGAACCTGTTTTCCTGTGCAAAATGCTAGATGATCCTGCTCAATTGCTCCTAATTAAAGTGGCAGAGCATCATTAACTTTTATGCACAGTCCTTCAACAGAGAAGATAGATGGAGTCTCACCGTGCAGCCAGCGTGCTCCACAAACCACACTCCACCCTAACATAATCAGTGCTCTCCGGCTGGAGGACCATCAACAACCATGCAATCATCTCCCAGGGTGCAACACAGCACAACCCGTCACAACATAGCAGACAGACGGCTCCACGTTTGCCAGAGCGTTTCGAAGCAGCTATGTGGCCGCTTCCATCAGCTCGTGTTTATGTTTTACTGGAGGAAACAGTTTGTTTCAGGAATAAACTTGACTTCTGACAAGGTAGAAATTGGCACAGTATACAACTGCCGGCCTTTTGCCATCAGGACTCTTTAGGACAACCTGCCTGAGGAGGAGCTGCGAAATCACCTCTTAAAAACGACTTTTATAGACTTGAATTTAAGTAATGATCTTTTATTAACTGTCTTTGACCTGCCTTTT
Source organism: Poromitra crassiceps (assembly GCF_964638095.1). Lineage (NCBI taxonomy): Eukaryota > Metazoa > Chordata > Actinopteri > Beryciformes > Melamphaidae > Poromitra > Poromitra crassiceps. Next base: position 107,737 of record NW_028152058.1, read on the forward strand.
ATGGTCGGTTTACTTTTATGTTGCCCTATCCCTGCTTTTAAATGTCGTCCCTTCCGAGCTGCCAGTGCTTCTGTTGTAAATGTGATGTTCTGAAGCACTTTGAAAAGTTGTATACTACAAACTATTAGTCGTAAATAGTAGCAGCATAATCCTACTGAAGAACTTTGCTTGAAAGTCTGGATGGGCAGCCTACCTTGATCAGAACCACGTCCACAGCTCTCTCCCCCTTGGCGCAGAGGCTATACCTCCGCTTGTGTCGTTCGTACATTTCCCCCCAAAGAAATATCCAGAGCAGACTTTGTGAGTGGAAGGTTAGAATCCAGCAGCAGAACAGTGGTGAGGAGAAGGTTAGAATCCAGCAGCAGAACAGTGGTGAGGAGAAGGTTAGAATCCAGCAGCAGAACAGTGGTGAGGAGAAGTGAAGCTGTCTGCTAAGCTTCACATCTGGCTGCAGAAGCAGCCTTCCTCCAGACTCTTCCACTGACTCTGCTCCCTCCCTCCTTCTCTCGCTCCCTCCCTCTTCTCTTCTCTTCTCCTGCCTCTGAACTTTTCTCTGCCTCTCCTCCTTCTCAATCGCTCTCCCCCTCTCTGTGAGTTACGGTCTTAGCTGTGGGTCAGCCAATAGGAATACAAGCTTCTCTGTGACAGACAGACTGTGTCTGAGTCAGACTACTCAATACTACAGTATCACAGTAGGATCCAGTACCCTGTAATAACATTAACAGCACTACATTAAAAATACTACAGTATCACAGTAGGATCCAGTACACTCAGTGTACTAACATTAACAGCAGATGTGCTTCTAGTTCTCAGGATGCTGCTCTTTGAATGGAGTTGCTGGTTAGAATCCCACGTCTGATCAGTTTTTCAACAGATGATTTTTCAGCAGCTGGAATGATTGTACGGAGCATAATCGCATGTACCCCTAACAACAATTTGATATTAGCTTTACATGTTGATGCAAACTAGTTTGATTGGCTCCACAGAGGGTTGACTCACTCACGTTCCAACTCATCAGGGAACAAAAATACATTTCCATTGTTGCTTGTTCATGTTGCCCCCGCCTCCCTTTCATTTGTCGATGTGATTGGCTGAGTGGCTTGACTGTGTGAAGCTAGCTGGCTAGGATAGAGAAGCTGTACGGGCAGACAATCACAACAACTAAACATGGTCGTGCAGGTTTCATTGTGAAGTGTAGTGACATGAAAGAGGAGCCAAGGAAGAGCCAGGTCTAGTTGACTGACTGATGAAGCAGACATTGTAGTAGCTTTGCTTGATAGGAATAGCACAAGCTAACTAGACCAGTGGTTCTCAAAGTGGTCCTTCAGGGAGTTAGGAATAGCACAAGCTAACTAGACCAGTGGTTCTCAAAGCGGTCCTTCTGTGGGTTAGGAATATCACAAGCTAACTAGACCAGTGGTTCTCAAAGTGGTCCTTCAGGGAGTTAGGAATATCACAAGCTAACTAGACCAGTGGTTCTCAAAGTGTTCCTTCTGGGGCTTAGGAATAGCACAAGCTAACTAGACCAGTGGTTCTCAAAGTGTTCCTTCTGGGGCTTAGGAATAGCACAAGCTAACTAGACCAGTGGTTCTCAAAGTGTTCCTTCTGGGGCTTAGGAATAGCACGAGCTAACTAGACCAGTGGTTCTCAAAGTGTTCCTTCTGGGGCTTAGGAATAGCACGAGCTAACTAGACCAGTGGTTCTCAAAGTGGTCCTTCTGTGGGTTAGGAATATCACAAGCTAACTAGACCAGTGGTTCTCAAAGTGGTCCTTCTGTGGTTTAGGATTAGCATGAGCTAACTAGACCAGTGGTTCTCAAAGTGGTCCCTCTGTGGGTTAGGAATAACACAAGCTAACTAGACCAGTGGTTCTCAAAGTGGTTCTTCTGTGGGTTAGGAATAACACAAGCTAACTAGACCAGTGGTTCTCAAAGTGGTCCTTCAGGGGCTTAGGAATAGCACGAGCTAACTAGACCAGTGGTTCTCAAAGTGGTCCTTCTGTGGGTTAGGAATAGCATGAGCTAACTAGACCAGTGGTTCTCAAAGTGGTCCTTCTGTGGGTTAGGAATAGCACGAGCTAACTAGACCAGTGGTTCTCAAAGTGGTCCTTCTGTGGGTTAGGAATAGCACGAGCTAACTAGACCAGTGGTTCTCAAAGTGGTCCTTCTGTGGGTTAGGAATAGCACAAGCTAAGTAGACCAGTGGTCGTTGGCCGTCCGAGCGACAGAGACAGAGCGATAGGGTGAAAATTCGCTCGTCGCCCGA
>NW_028152058.1:115000-145000 GCF_964638095.1 Poromitra crassiceps
TGAGTGCGGGAAGCAGTGGCGAGCAGAACATAAGAACGTGACAGACAGAGCATCCCACAGGACGTGTGAAGAGACCTTGGATATTGCATTTTGCATTGTAGGATTTGAGCTGAGGTAGGGCTCTTACTACAGGACACTTCAAGAGGAGGACCCATGGCTGCTGTAATGATCACAAAAGGAAAATATTGATGGCTGCCATTTCCAAATCGAACGACAACATCTCCCCCCCGAGAGGTGAAGATGTTCCAGACAGCTTCCTAAACATCTGATGCTGCTTGAGAGAAAATCCTCCCTTCCTTTCTACCCATAGTCAACATTTACTCCTCCAGTATGTCTCTATTGCTGAAGAAGAAATCATGCTGCAAACATAACAATTCATAACATTCACACATTCATGAGTAAATAACAACATTCACACATTCATGACTAAATAACAATACCTACTAGAAGTGCATAGCATGTTTGTCCTTTGCCGTGCTGTGGTCTTTAGGCTACAGAACAGTCTTTCTATCCACTGAGTTAGCTTGCCTGCCATGATGAGCTATACTGTACATGCTGTACATTTACAGCTACATTTGGGCGTGTAGTCCATGCTGTTATCCAGAGTGACCTCCAATGATTACAACAGTAGAATAACTGTCAATTCCTAGATCACACCAAAATCAGTCAATTCACCTGGGCCATCACACTGACACGCTCTGCAGCGGGGACATGATGGCTATCTTCTATCACTCACTCCCTTGAAGGGAATCAGCTCAAATTAATTTGTGGGAAGTTGATAATAAGTAGCAGCCCAGTCTTTCACTTGAACTTTATATATATTAGGGCTGCCACTAACAATTATTTTCATAATGATTAATCTGTCGATTATTTTCTCGATTAATCGATTAGTTGTTTGGTCTATAAATTGTCAGAAAATGGTAGCAAATGACGATCAGTATTTCCCAAAACCCAAGATGACGCCTTCAAATGTCTTGTTTTGTCCACAACTCAAAAGATAATATCAGTTTACTGTCATACAGGAGTAAAGAAACCAGAAAATATTCACATTTAAGAAGCTGGAATCAGAGAATTTAGAGCTTTTCTCTTAAAATTGTGCTCATCACGATGAATCGATGATCAAAATAGTTGTCGATTAATTTTCTGTCAATCGACTAATCGATTAATCGTGGCAGCTCTAATGTATATACTGTAGGAACAAAAAATCAAACCTGCTGCATCTAGTGTAGGCACCGAGGCGAACTAACCTCATTTCTGACAAGATAACAGTTAGCGATCCAAAGGATGTGATGTATCCTGTGTGCTATTCAATGCAATCTGTAAAGCAACCTGGTTTGGATGTTAACACGTTCAGTGCCAGCGACGCCATATGGCGTCATTAGAAATTTACCGTACAGTGCCAGCGACGCCAAATGGCGTCATAACTCGATTTTTTTTTTTTGACGGGGGGGTGTCGATCTATGCCTCTTACATCGCCTCTTACAATATTCAGAGGTATTGAATGTGTCTAACCTATTTTACAGAACCCTTAGGTGGCGACAGCGCTCTCCAGATGAGAGAACGTGGAGTGAAACACACAGAAGAAGTCATTGGGGGGAAGGAAATCGCATCGCATCCGTCCGTATGCAGCGGCTTCATTGAAGCAACGTTTAGCTGTGCCCCTGCAGCAGCCAATCTGCTATCACAATTGAGCACCTCGATGTCCGCTGCAACAGCCTCCGTGTCCGCTGCAACACATGATCAGCCGTGGATTTGTTATTATTCTCAACTCGAAGCATGGGAGCTGGTACACGCGGCTGTAAAAAAGCAGGATCTAGCTGACTTTTTCAGTGCTGAGCACAGGCAGAGAAAACGAGAAAACAGCAGAGCAGAGAGACACTCCTCCCACAACGGGGGGGGGGGGGGAGGAGGAGAGGGGGAGGTGGGCACGCAGAGCCAAGTACACAACACAGACCCAGACAGCAGGACAGGGTTGGCAAACGCAAGCCAGAATATCCGATGCCCACCAGCAGCAAAAGATCAGCAAGAAGCTGCAACCAGCAGCGCATGCAGGCGCCAGCGCTGCTGGTTTCAGCTAAAAATATTATTCTTCCAAACAAAATTCCCTTGCCTTCACTGTTTTATTGAAGGAAATTATTTTTGAGGTGTGACTACATCAGAAAATTAGCTTCAGAGTCAGTGATGTGCTTGAAATGTTTAATTTCACAAAAGGCTCATTATCTCAGCTCGTAGAAAAAAAGCTCTGTTTTTCGTTCGATCAAGCTATCTTCTCCGGCTCATAACTAAAGAACGGAAAATGGGATCAATAAACTTTTTTTTGCAGGTGATAGAAGAGAGTCTCATCGTTATTTGTGCGTGTTCAGTGTTTACATAGTAATTATTAAAGAAATTATATGACTGTTTTAAAATGCATTGCGGCCTATGTGGCACAGCAAGCAACCTTTTGCCCAAGGGCCGTGGCACTGAAAGTGTTAAAGGAAAGTGGGTGGGGTGCAGATATGCCAGAGGGCTTATCAAGTGGCCTCCTCCCTTCCCAGATGATTCATCCATTCACAGCACCTCCAGAACGACCAACCAGGATGTTATCTCATCCCAGGAACGCCCAGTCAACACTGGCAGCGTCTCTACAACACAGCCAGGGTGAACCACGTGTCAAACCCAGGAGAGAGCAGAGAGTGAGGCCTGGAGCTTCTTACAACACAGCCAGGGTGAACCACGTGCAAAAGGTTGCTTATCAAACCCAGGAGAGAGCAGAGAGTGAGGCCTGGAGCCAGGGTGAACCACGTGCAAAAGGTTGCTTATCAAACCCAGGAGAGAGCAGAGAGTGAGGCCTGGAGCCAGGGTGAACCACGTGCAAAAGGTTGCTTATCAAACCCAGGAGAGAGCAGAGAGTGAGGCCTGGAGCCAGGGTGAACCACGTGCAAAAGGTTGCTTATCAAACCCAGGAGAGAGCAGAGAGTGAGGCCTGGAGCCAGGGTGAACCACGTGCAAAAGGTTGCTTATCAAACCCAGGAGAGAGCAGAGAGTGAGGCCTGGAGCCAGGGTGAACCACGTGCAAAAGGTTGCTTATCAAACCCAGGAGAGAGCAGAGAGTGAGGCCTGGAGCCAGGGTGAACCACGTGCAAAAGGTTGCGTATCAAACCCAGGAGAGAGCAGAGAGTGAGGCCTGGAGCCAGGGTGAACCACGTGCAAAAGGTTGCTTATCAAACCCAGGAGAGAGCAGAGAGTGAGGCCTGGAGCCAGGGTGAACCACGTGCAAAAGGTTGCTTATCAAACCCAGGAGAGAGCAGAGAGTGAGGCCTGGAGCCAGGGTGAACCACGTGCAAAAGGTTGCTTATCAAACCCAGGAGAGAGCAGAGAGTGAGGCCTGGAGCTTCTTACCGTGGAAGAGTCCTCCTCCTCCCCTGGACCGTCCATCATGTCTTCACACACGCCAACATCCACCTCTGAAGAAATACACACAACACAAAATACACTCAATGCAACAGCAATGACAAGTAAGAACAAGTGTTCAGAGTGTCCACACTCAAGAGTCAAATACTAGGGATGGGACCGCTCCGATCCAATATCGGTATCGGGTGCCGATACTGACATAATTCACGAATTGGATCGGAATCGGATTTTTTTTTTTTTTCTTCTTTTTTTGCAATTCCAGCGCGGGCCGTAATTTGTATAATAGTATCCTTCTTTGCCTTGTATATTTTCTTAATTTTGTCTGCTTTTTGCAAGGTATATTTAAAGAAAAAATCTTTAATTGGCCAAATCTTTGCCTATACTGTATATTCAAGAAAAATATCGGTATCGGCATAATATCGGTATCGGCAGATATCCAAATTCAGGTATCGGAATCGGAAGTGAAAAAATGTGGACTGGTGCATCCCTATCAAATACACTGCAAAATAAATACACTCATTAGTTTGCTTGTGTACTGATGTAGCATCTTGGGTACATATAAAAACTGCTCTTACTAACAATTACTATTTGTCTATAGGATGATGAGAGTTTGTCTATACAGTACTGCATTGATACTCAACTGGCGGCCCGCGGGCCACATGCGGCCCGCAGGCGCCCCCTGTGTGGCCCGCGATGGAATTGCAAAAAAAAAAAAAATGCAATTCAATTTTCCATTTTCCATTTTTTTACAGTGCACCTGAACGCAACATGCAAGATACCCGCTGAATAAGTGTCCAAATGTTCATGTCATTCTGGTCAATACTCCACTTCTGTTATAGCATTTCAGTCTGGAATATGGAATATCTTTCAATAATCTATGATTTAGCTGCTAAATTGTCAAATACCGCTGTCTGCTTGCTACCCAGGCACTTATGTATGTACTAACTTAACATAACTAACTATCTGGTGTGCACAACATTGTCAGACTAAACTCTGGCTGACACCCCAAAAACCTACAATCCGCTACAGAAAAATGTATATTGTTTGTTTATTAACTGGCCCCTGGCCCTCTATCATTTCACGAAAGTGGCCCCCGGGCAAAGCAAGTTGAGTATCCCTGCAGTACTGTACTGTATATAAGGATCAGTGTGTTTGTGTATTTGTCTATACAGTATATGACAAGTTATTCTTTATATATTTTGTTTTGTTTTTAATTTGACAATTTTGGGAATCAGAAATGGACATCTGAATCTTTATTTCCAGACCATGACAAAATCTGAAAGCTTTTTCAATGGCCTCTCTCTATAACCCCGAGCATCTGATGACCTGTTGCTAGGTGACGGGTGGGCTGTAAATACAACCCCCCCCCCCCCTTCATAATGACGCCCTATTCCCTAAGTGACGCACGACCCCAAACCTGCTCTTGACCTTTCTTTATTGGACTTGGGAGCAGGACAATTACTCCTGATGAGTGAAAATTGCAGCTCTGGAAGTTCATTTAGAAGAACAGAGACCTCAGATAGGGCAGCTTAAAAACCCTGTAAGTCACTCCTCTGTGTGTGTGTGTGTGTGTGTGTGTGTGTGTGTGTGTGTGTGTGTGTGTGTGTGTGTGTGTGTGTGTGTGTGTGCGTGCGTGCGTGTGTGTGTGTGAGAGAGACTCACATGCACTGGTAATGTGACTGTGCCTGCTGGCATATACCGTGTGTGTGTGTGTGTGTGTGTGTGTGTGTGTGTGTGTGTGTGTGTGTGTGTGTGTGTGTGTGTGTGTGTGTGTGTGTGTGTGTGTGTGTGTGTGAAAGAGAGTGTGCTGAATTTAAAAGCAGTGTTGTCAGACTCCACATGGCTTAAGGTATCAAAGACAAAAGTGTCTCAGTACTTCCTGTTACATAACATGCCACAATGTATTGCAGTGGCCCAGCATGCAATGTTGTGCTACAATTATTGTGCTAATCTCACATAGTAAAGACAGACAGTCAGTCGACCACAAGCCGTCCCTCGAGTAAAGGACATTTTGCCACTGCATCAAACAGAGCTAACAGGCAAAGCAAACGTGTTGTTAAGAATAGCAATAAATTAGAACGGGCTGTCAGACAAAACCTGCCTTGAAGCCAAAGAGCTGTCTGTCTGTGCACAGTTAAGCTCAGCTACACTGCCTTAAGCTACGGAGAGTAACTGTCATTAGCCACCAGCGGAGGACTGAATCTGCCTTCATGTCATGTGGGAGAAATTGAGTATGAAATGTAATTTTAGATCGTTCTAAATGACTTGAGATGGGTTTGAGAAAAGGTGGATTGTAGGTTGCAAATACATATTTTAGCCAAGTTTGTTTAGGAATATGGTTTTAAGACGCAGAGTAGATGTATGGATCTCTTAGGCTGAAACAAATAAACAAACCACATTGAAATAAAGCTAATTAATCCCCACCTTGCATAGGACTGGAATGGCAGTTTGCGCCATCCACTGCATCCAGAGGATTTCCCATGGCCTCCTCTGGAGAAAGCACGTTCTCCATGGCCTCCTCTGGAGAAAGCACGTTCTCCATGGCCTCGTCCGGAGAAAGCACCTCCTCAGCCAGAGGTTGACTGGATGCTCCGTCCTCAGGTGGAGGTGGCTCTGCTGCTACAGCAGTGACATGTTCAGGGTCTGAAGCCGGAGTGACGTCCTCTGATGAAGACGCAGCCATCTGAATCCCAGAGTGCCTCAGGCCCTCGTCACTATCGGCTTCAGTTGCCCTCTCATCTGCTGTCCTCTCTGAACTGTCCCGTCTACATCTCTGTGTGCTCTCCTCTGCTGAAGCCACCTCACTCGTCTCTGTAGGCTGAACGTTTCCCTCAGTCGTGCGAGTCACTCCCCTCGCAGTGACCTCTGCTGGCGCAGAGTGCTCTTCCTCGCCGGTGTGTAGAATCAGCTGGGAGCCGCTGGCCTCTACGGTTTCACATCGACTCTCGCCTTCGACCTTCACGGCCGGACTCTCCCAGTTCTCGGACAGATCCTCTCCTGTCCCCTCAGGACTCCATAATGGCTCTATTGTATTGAGGCTTGGTGACAGTTGTGATCGGGGCTCAGTGCCAGCCTGCCTGCAGTCCGTCACCGTCAGCGCAGCAACAGTGCTCTGCTCCACGGGGAGCTCGAGATCCACGGGTAGAGAACGCTCATTGCTCTCACCAGGCTCCATGTCATTGCTCTCACCAGGCTCCATGTCATTGCTGTCACCAGGCTCCATGTCATTGCTGTCACCAGGCTCCATGTCATTGCTGTCACCAGGCTCCATGTCATTGCTGTCACCACGCTCCATGTCATTGGTCTGAATGGAGTCCTGCTCCTCCATGTTGGGTCTGGGGCTCTCCAGGGCCGGCTGGAAGATGTCTGTGGTGGAGCTTCCCACAGAACGGAAGCTGTCCTCCTCGTCGCTGGAGAGGCTGTGGGTGGTCCCGGAGTTCAGGTCAGCGTGTCCGTCACCTGAGCCGGTAAGCATTACTTCGGAGGTGACCAGATCAATCTCTGAACTGTCGAGATAGTTACTCACAGTTTGAAAATCTGCTGGACTTTCTACTACAAGTGTTTCTTCAAGGTTGTCAGGTTCATTCAAAGGCAAACTGGTGGTACTTTCTACGTCCGTTCCAGGTACTGCTGCAGCCTGTTCTATGACTATACGAGTCGACACAGAGGTGCCTAACTCCTCACCACTAGCTGCTGCAGTACAATCCCTAGAATGGCATCCAGTTTGTGGAGCCAAACGACTGCTGCCATCAGCCAAGTCCCGCTGTTGCTGCTGCGTAGAGTAATCCCTAACAGCTGTTTCCTGGTTTTGTTCCAGGCTGTTGATGTCTGCTGGAGGTTCCCCCTCGTGGAGGCCCACTCTCATGGGACCTGGGCCAGCAGATTGAGACAGGACCTCCTGCGTGACATCATCACTGCAGTCTATCAGAGCGGGGTTGGGCTGGTCCACTGGGGTGGAGGTACGCTCCATTAACCCTTCGCTCTCTGGTTTCTCCTCGTCTAAAGAGAGGTGGTCACAGAGCTCCTGGCTGTGTTGCGTCCCCTCCTCCTCCTCCGGGGAGCAGTCCTTCACGTCTGAGTCAGAGGTGTCCGATGCCTCCGAGTGCTCCGCTGACTGTGACTGGCCCATGGCTGAGATCTCTGCGTGTCCACTGAGCGGTGCCGTATCTCTGGAGTCCACGTCCGTCTCCTCCTCCTCCTCCTCCTCCTCCTCCTCCTCTTCCTCCTCCTCCTCCTCCTCCTCCTCCCTGACGGTGCTCTCCTTTGCTTCCTGCTGGGATCTTTCCGTTCCCTCTGTGGCCTCCTGTCCCTCCCCGATGACAGTCTCCCCTCTATCAGTTTCCTCTGTGTGTTGACCACAGGCTGGTGCCGGGGTTCCCACAGGGAGGCTCCCCCCTTCTGCCGCGCTGCTCTGCACTCCTTCGCACCGATCGCACAACAAACTCAAGCGCTGGTCGGCAACGACGACGACGACAGGCCGCTCCCTCACCTCCTCCTCCTCCTCCTCCTCCTCCGTTTGGCAGTAATCTGGCTCAGTGTTTGGACTGAGACACACCCGGTCCTCTGGGGAGCCGGGGCCATGATCTGGGGGGCGTCGTTGTTGGGAGGTGGTTGGAGGGCTTAATAAAGACAGTCTCTGGTCTCCGCCTGCATTCGCAGCCTCACCATCTCCACCGCCGCCGACGACAACGCTATCGCTGCTGCCGTCCTCTGGGTCGTTTTGGAGCGGGCTCCCTCGGGTCGTCGGCGTTTCCAGGCGCTCGAACGCTCCAGTCGGCTGCTGCTGTAGTCGCTGCAAACAGGCCGTCTCTGTCTCTACGGCGTCGCGGCATTCAGCCGCTGTGTGCAGAGACTCAGACTGCAGCTCCAGTGTAGAAACTCCCTATAGGAGAGAGAGAGAGAGAGAGAACAGGACAAAAACATTTCCCTCAGAGACACACCGACAGAGCTGTTCTGTACTTCTTATCACTGTGGTTGCATAAGGGGTGTTTTACCAGGAACACAAACTCAGATTGAAGGTTAGAAAAAGGAGGGCAGTGAAAAGAACAAACAATGATTCAGCGCTGAACAGTTTAGTGTAAAGCGCTGCTGGGTCAAGTGGAGGTAAAGTGGAGCTAGCCTAGCGTGCTAACAGGGCAGGGTGGTGCTGGTGGTGGCATGACTCACCTTGGCGTGGAGATGGCAGATCAGGTGTTGCAGCAGCTCCACGCTCCTCCGCGGGGTGGGGGGCTCGCGGCCGGGGTGGAGGCCCAGCGTCAGGGTGTGCGTGTTCAGCCGCGGGAGGTGACAGACCACCCTGGCGTCTGGAGAGACCGTCTGGAGGAAAGTCTGTGTCCCGCCGTCCGTCTCTCTGTCTCTCGCCTCAGCCCTGCCGCAAAAAGCAAACACTTATTACCGTAGATCACCCCCCCCAAAGCTCTGCGATGTGATTGGCTAACACAGTATAGCGAACTGCCTTAAAAGGGGGTTTCACTGTGATGTCATGTCAACACATCAACACCGCCCCGCCCCCACCTTTCCTCCTGCAATCAAGCTTCACTTGCTTTGCTTTGTCTGCACAGAGTGAGAAAGTCCCAGCAGGCTTTGGTCAAATGCTTTGGCAGGTAATCAGCCAACATGTGGAGTTCTGTTCTCTTCTGTTCTCACAACGCTGTGTGTCACCAGCCACTTTCCCTATTTAACCCATTCATACCTGATGCAGCATTTGCGTGTATATCCCTCATTTGTGTGTGTATCCCTTTAAGACCGCGAACCGCGTCACGCGGTTCGCGGTCTTAAAGGGATACACACACAAATGCTGCATCAGGTATCAACGGGTTAAATAGGGAAAGTGGCTGGTGAATTTGAAGGTTTACCAGCCAGTATTGTAATCAAGTCACTATATCTAGAGCCTCGAGTCACTAGTGTTCGAGTCCAAATACGAGCCTCCAAACAAGAGTCAGAGTCGAGTCCTTACCTGGGTCCGAGTTACTGAAGAGGAGCGTGAATCCACGTGTCACTGTATTAAAATATCCCCTGCCCAAATATTTAGCGCCTATTACAAAAAACGAAGAAAAACAAAACAAAAACAGTCGTTCTCAATCAACAAGTCCTCGTCTCCAACTTCCAAAGTCCGAAAGGCAGGAACGCTCGAGTCCACGTCCCGAGTCATCAGTAATGAAGTCCACGTTGAGTCACAACAAGTCCTGAAAATGAGTCCAGGACTGGATGAAGGCGGCAACAGTATAATGTGCAGTGTTGAAACCACTTCACACATCAGAAAGAGTTCTGATGTGTGCAGAGCTGCAGAGCTCCCTCTCAGTGATGAAGGAAGGCAGCAGTGTTTTGTTCATAAAGACAGACGTGTAAATGGAGACACCTCCTCCCAGCCCGGCACATCTGCTTACGTAAGACTGGGTGGAGTGATCTAAGCTCAGAGAGGACGAGGTCAACCAGCTCGGGCTGCCAGTGACTTCACCGTTCATGAGACAAACGCAACGAGTAACAGAGAGAGAGCTGTTCCAGAAGCAAACCTAAACACATGGTCTCACGACAGCACTAAGTGCTCGTTGTCTTTCAGCTTGCACTCTCTCCTCGTTCCAAGTTTAAGTGAAAACTATCCAGCAGCAGATAAGTACTAAAGTGCTGAAAACATAAAGGGGTCCATTTCCACTTAACACCATGTCTCAGTCCATTTAGCACAGAGCAGATTTCCACCCAGCCGCAGCTTAACTGTGGCACTTTCACTGCTTTCATTACTCCGGGATAATAGCCTACCTGGCAACCTTAATCACAATATCATGTCCCTTCACCTTATAGCCTACCTGGCAACCTCAATCACAACACCATATGTCCCTTCACCTTATACTCTGCACTTGCCATTTTTGTGATTTTGTCTTTTAGATATCTTCTTAGATATATTATTTTTTATCTCTGCATATTGATATGAGCGCTACGCTACGCTGCATAGCTACACTAAGACAAGTCTCTCGTATGTCATCTTTACATATTGTGGCAGTAAAACTCATTGTGATTGTGATTTAGAGAGCGCTGTAGTGGGCGTGTCCTCGTAGGGTCACATGGTGAGTGAGGGTTAGTTAGGTTTGTGGAGAAGTAGACAGGAGTCGTAAATAAAGCCTTTGTGTTGGAACAATACAGGGAGCCCACAACTTCTCAATCTGCCCTCAACTATACGACTGCAGCTAAAAGTGCTAAGCTGGGCCGCAATGTGGCTTTGGTGGCCATGTTCTCTGGATGCTTCTATTGTTCAGTGGAGACAGCAGACAAACAACTTTGTCCTGAAGGACCTGGTGAAACAAGGCCATCTCTCCTCAGATCTATCAGGCTGTGCGTACACTGGGAAGAGGGCAATGTTCAGTGAAACTCTAAGAGAATCTGTCAAAGAGAGTGGAAACAGTCAAGAAGTCAAACATTTTCCACCTGAGGAGATGGTGGTTCTTAAACAAGTCAAAATGCATAGCTTCCTGATGTATTCTAGATCAAAAACCTTTTCAAATGAGACTAAGCTGGAACAATGCTATGGAACAAATTTATATCGAGAGAAGTGGAAACAGCATGTATCACAATAACACAGTCAGATATGATTGTCCTAATGTCATACATCACAATAAGTCAGATACTGTATGATTGCCCTAACGTCATCCTTGAATTCCCTTCTCAAAACCCATTTGCTGTCTCTTTTCATGACCTGTTTGTTAAAGGAACCAGTGATGTAATTTGTGCATGAATGACATCACTGGTCCACAACTGAACTCAAATCAACTCTCAACAACTGTCAAACTAAATGAATGCCTGCAAAACGGTTGACAGTTTTCTAATATACTACTGATTTTGTAATGATACAATGTTGGTTGAAAATCGAGTGTTCCTCTATAAGCACTTTAGAACTTTCACTTTAAAAATGTAAAGAAACGTATCTTGATTATAAAACGGCCTTTGATCATCATTATGAGGTCAGTTGAGCCTTCTTACTGTGCGAGGAGCTGCTGGAGGCGTTGGTGTCCTCGCAGTGCTGCGATGGCAGAGGGGGTGTGGCCTTGTTTGTTGGCCAATCGTAGGGCTTCTCTGGCTCCAGACTGCTGCAGCATGAAGAACGCAACCCGTGTCAGACCTCGACGCGCCGAGAAGTGCAACAAAGTCTCCTGCGGATCCGGATCTGGAGGAGGGAGGGAGGGAGAGAAAGTTGTGAGAACTAAAAGAAAAACAAAAAGATTATATATAATGTCACTTGAGCAATTGTGATGTCACTGATGATGTCACAATGTCTATGACATCATCAGTGATGCCACTCGAGCAATTGCGATGTCACTGATGATGTCACAATGTCTATGACATGCGGAGTTGAGCAATTGTGCGCTGAGCGACGTCACTCGAGCACTCAGTGATGGTCACTTCGAGCAATTGTGATGTCATCAGTGAGTGATGTCATCAGTGATGCGAAGTTGGGCAATTGTGCATGCCAATAGAGTAGGCGAGGCCACGCAGCATCTGATTGCAGTATATATATTAAAAAACAAATAAATATGAAAAGAGAGAAAGAGAGAGGAAGAAAAGGAAGAAAAAGACACCGCTACTGTCCAGGCAGCCAATGGGTGAGCCCGTAGCTGACATGTGACATGCCTCCACTTCCTGCAGCTTAGCAACAGCACAGTGCTGCTTACAGGAACACAGTGTAAATCATCACTTTTACACCTCTACAGACTGAGGCTGTCAGAAACACACAGTGTCCCAGTAGGGATGTTAACCATTAACCGTTAGTCGATTAACTGCCGTTAAGAATGTAACCGATAAAAATTAATTAACTGTTTTAACCGATGACATGTTTTGTTTACATTGTATCACTTAACACATTGACTGCCAGCCGTTTTTTTTTGCTGTAGGTAGCTTCTGCCAAGCCGTTTTTTGAGGATTCTGGCTCATTTTACAAGAGCCGAGGATTCGTTTCAGCTTGGACTTTGTGAACATACAATATCTCAAAAGTACTAATAGAATGTGTACTTTCTCTGTCTAAAAGAGTTAGTTTGTAGAGTTAGTAGTTATGTAAGCATTAGCAGTTGAATACAGCATGGTTTTAGCGTCAGAAAAAATATTCAGAGATAAACGGCTTTTTGTGAAATTGGATAGAACAGTCACTTTAACCATTCATTTTTGGCTCTCTCTCTCTCTCTCTCCCTCCCCCTCTCGCTCTCTCTCTCTCTCTCCCTCCCTCTCGCTCTCCCTCCCTCTCTCTCTCTCTCTCTCTCTCCCTCCCTCTCGCTCTCCCTCCCTCTCTCTCTCTCTCTCTCCCTCCCTCTCGGGAGGGAGACGCACTAGGTTTAATCCTAGTGAGAGGGGGAGAGGGAGAGAGAGAGAGAGAGAGAGAGAGGGAGGGAGGGAGAGAGAGAGAGCGAGAGAGAGAGAGAGAGGGAGAGAGCGAGAGGGAGAGTTGCTTCAACTCCTCCCTCCGTGGGCGTTCTTCTTGGCTGCAGCGCCGTGTAACAAGCACTTTCCTACCTGTGCAAATTCACTTTCTCATACTCTCGACCTCTCAAATAAATTTCTGAATAGAAATTAAATTACTCTAAATTAGAGCGAAAAAGAAACAAAAAAGAATGGGTTGAAAATCCCATTCTAAAAGCCTTTTATGGCTGTTTCCAATTTGGTGGTATTTTGCCTTGCAAAATGGCCTGCTGCTTGTCACCAGCCTCACTGCCCCGCTGCCGCTGTGCCTGGCTGTGCCTGTCTGCGTGGCCGCTCCCCGAGGAAGCCCGGCTGGACTCGCCCGCCTCCCGGAGCCCTGGCCGAGAGCTCCGATGAAGCCCCTGCGACTCTGGTCATATTTACGCTGCGTGCCTCAAAGTGTGCTCCATCCGCAATCCACGATGCAAGTTTGCAATCCCGCACCGCCAGCAATCAACGCGAAAACGAAAGCGCCTCCGCCAATCCATTTTAATGAGAATGGAAATGGATCACACTGCTTTTTGCTTGCCTTCCTACTTCCTTGTCGCCACTTAGTGGGTCGGTGGAATGGGTTGTACACGTTGTACACGTCCAATACTTATATAAGATATGTAAAAGGGTTAGATGCACAACCCCCCGTTAAAAAAAAAAAATCGATGCCAAGAACGTGTTTACACGTTGTTGGCAGTCAACAGCTGGATTCTGAAAACGTGTTTACACGTTGTTGGCAGTGAATGTGTTAACACATTCACTGCCAACAACGTATGAACACGTTTTCAGAATCCAGCTGTTCCCTGCCAACAACGTGTTTACACGTTTTTGGCATCGATTTTTTTTTTTTGACGGTGGGTTCTGCATCTAACCCTTTTACATCTCTTATATAATTATTGGAGCCACCGAACGTTTACAACCCATTCCACCGACCCACTAAGTGGCAACAGTGCTCTCCTTGCTAGAGGAAGGAAAGCATTTTTTTAACTTGTCACGCCATTCTCAGCCCAGCCATTCTCCTTTTCGCGCTGATTGCTGGCGATGCGGGATTGCAAATTTACATAATAGATTCAGCCGATCTACTATGATCGGGTGATAGATTACAGGTGGAGGAACACACTTTGAAACACGCAGCATAAATATGACCAGAATCGCAAAAGCTTCTCTCAACCAAAACTCCAAACGAGCGAGTCCATCCCGACTTCCTCAAACAGCGGCCGTGCAGACATGCAGGCACAGGAGAGCAGCAAAGCACTGACTGGTGACAAGCTTGTCCGCCCACGGAGGGAGGAGTTGAAGCAACTCGAGAGGGAGGAGAGAGAGAGAGAGAGAGAGAGAGAGAGAGAGAGAGAGAGAGGGAGGGAGAGCGAGAGGGAGGGAGAGAGAGAGAGAGAGCGAGAGGGGGAGGGAGAGAGAGAGAGAGAGAGCCAAAAATGAATGGTTAAAGTGACTGTTCCATCCAATTTCACAAAAAGCCGTTTATCTCTGAATATTCTTTCTGACGATAAAACCATGCTGTATTCAACTGCTAATGCTTACATAACTACTAACTCTACAAACTAACTATTTTAGACAGAGAAAGTACACATTCTATTAGTACTTTTGAGATATTGTATGTTCACAAACTCCAAGCTGAAACGAATCCTCGGCTCTTGTAAAATGAGCCATAATCCTCAAAAAACGGCTTGGCAGAAGCTACCTACAGCAAAAAAAAACGTCTGGCAGTCAATGTGTTAACACGGTTAAAAAAAAAAAAAAAAATTGACGGTGGGACGTGGATCAACGCCCCCCCACGTCTCCTATAAAAATATGGGAGCCACCGACCCACTAAGTGGCGACAGTGCTCTCCAGACTAGAAAAAGCCGAGCCAAAACTGCAGGGGAACGCGCGAGGAAACCATTCCCATACTGTAAAATGGATTGGCGAAAACGCTTTCGCTTTCGCGCTGGGAGCTGGCGGTGGGGGATTGCAAATTTGCATAATAGATTATGGGTGCAACACACTTTGAAACACCGGCAGAAAGCCCACAATCGCACCAGCTTCATTCCAGCTGAGCTCACAACCGAAACGAACGAGCCCCATGCAGACTCGCCCAAAGAGCGGCCGCCAGCAGCCAGGCAGCACAGACAGGCAGAGCCTCGCTTGTACCGCTGCAGCCACGGAGGGAGGAGAACACACACGGAGGGAGGAGTTTGAAGGAGAGGGGGGTGAGGGTGCTGCTATGGAGGAAATTACTGTTCAAAACTATTGTTTAGATGTCTGACGTCTTACGCCAAAAATAAATGGTTAAAGTGACTGTTCTATCGAATTTCACAAAAAGCCATTTATCTCAGCTTAAATTTTCAGATGCTGAAACCATGCTGTATTCAACTGCTAATGCCTACATAACTACTAACTCTACAAACTAACTATTTTAGACAGAGAAAGCACACATTCTATTAGTTATTTTGAGATATTTTGTGTTCACAAAATCTTAGCAGAAAATAATCCTCGGCTCTTGAAAGATGAGCCAGAATCCTAAAAAAAAAAACCTTGGCAGAAGCTACCTACAGTAAAAAAAAAACTGCTGGCAGTGAATGTGTTAAATATCCAGAGCTCACACTGTGTGTTGACTTTTATACCAGTCCAGCAGAGGGCGTACGTAGGAAGTAGGAGGAAACAAACGAGATCAGATGGCGCTAGCAAAACAGGCTAACAGCAAAACGCAAACCACTGTGGGAGCACAAGATGAAAATACTAAATGTAAATATTGCGTCATTGATGTACCACCTTAAAACTCAGCACCCGACGGTTGCAGTGCAAAGCAAAAGTGGAACATTGTCCTCGCAGCAAACTATTGCATCAGTTTTAGCCAATTTGTTGAAAGGACTTTAAGGACAGGCAGACAAGAGCGACTGTTCAAAGGAGGAGAACCATATTGTTTTTAGGCAAACTATTGTTTTATTATTATTTCCGTTTGTGAATCATGCCACGAATGTCACATAAATAGTATGCAGCTACTGTGTGACTGTGAGGTTAAATAAAGCTTGAACTGAGAGAAAGACGAGACATGCTTTTTATCAGCGGGGGGGAGGAGGGGGAGAAACAACATTAATGATTAATCGATGAATTGATCGTTAAGGTGCGCAACTAACGGTAATAGAAAATGCATGAAATTCCCATCCCTATGTCCCAGTGTAAATCACTTTGACACGTTTACAGACTGAGGCTGTGAGGAACACAGCTCAGACTAGACTACTGTAGTGTGATAAGATTCAAGATTCAAGATTCAAGATCACGTGTGAAATTCTTGTGCTGTGGACTCCGTAAAACCCATATGGGTTCTCAAAGGCCCATACCACCATCTTTGGATTGAAGCTGCATATATTCTGTGCCAATAGATACATTTTTTAATTTAATTTAATTTAATTTAATTTAATTTAATTTAATTTAATTTAATTTAATTTATTTTATTTTATTTAATCTATTGCCACAAAATATCTGCGGTAATGTCAAGGCGATCGATCGCCTTTGCACACTGACCAAGACGATAATATTGGAGATGCACAAACAAAGACACAGGCCTCCCTCTTTGTGCCAACGCAGGCGTCTGTCAGGTTGTTGGTGCAGCTCCCTGTAGCATTAATGCCAGGCTCACTGGCTGCTGGATAAACCCAGGGATGGTTTCAGCTTAATTAGCATGTGTGTAATTAAATCTCCCCCTGCTTTGACATTGTTATATTATTTAATAGTAGGATATTTGTGGGCCTGAAGGAGCTGCGCTGCTCTTTCTGTTGATGTGAATGTATCTCTGCTGCCTGCACCGGAATCCAATTATATTTGTCAATTTGCAGACACAAAGGCATCAGGAGATAAGTGGGAAAAGCTAGACAGATATTCCTCCAGACAAATCGTGCCTCTAGTGCAGCTGCAGAATCCAAAGTGACTTTGGAGAAGACTGAAAAAAAAAAACAATTGAAAATGGCAACAAAGTCAAAATCGGTCAATAAAAGAAACTTTGTGTTTCTGTTTATTGGCGGTAGGATAATCCACAAGTTTTTTCCCTGCAACATTTCACAGAGCTGGTTGTGTCTGCTGCTGGTGAGAGGTTCCACTCCATTGACTCGCTGGCCTGTCTGTGCCAGCAACGCCCTGATGAACCTCACGTTTAATTGATCAAATTAAACGCTCCAGCTAAGCGAGCTGAGCTGGCCTGCAGGAGATGCCTTTGCTGCTGCTGCTGCTGCTGGGTTCTCCACGACGGTTCCTCCTCCTTCACCAACGAGCTGGCACAACGCGAGCATTACATCTCCATAATGTAGCTGGAGGGGCATCTGGGATATTTAGCGCTATCTGGCAGAATACAGGAGCATAAAGCGTCTTAATAGGCTGTCGGGTCACCGTGAGCACAACCGCTTCAGTGCGTAGCTCCTCCTGCAGCGCTAATGCTAATAGGAGGCAGATTTCGCACATCCTGTGAACTATAAATGAATGGCTTTGTTTCTTCATATTCTTATAATTGTCTCACTTGTATAATGCATCATATATGGAATATTTAACCTCATGCATATATGGAATATTTGTTGTACATGTCATTAATTTGACATGATCTCTCAGAATGCTACTGGATGATATTTTGCACAACTTGCATAATGCTGTAATTATTTGCTGCATTCTTATTTATTATTCTTATTTTCGGCGTTGAGAGAAATCACTGTGATTGGCTGGTCAGGGGTATAGAAATCACTCTGATTGGCTGGTCTGGGGTAGAGAAATCACTGATTGGCTGGTCTGGGGTAGAGAAATCACTCTGATTGGCTGGTCACGGGTACAGTTAGCCCCGTTTCTCCTCTTTCTGTGTAGACTATGCTACCTTAGAAAGAGTCCCGTCTCCGTACATAGACTTGCCTGCGACGTTGGCTCCCAAGCTGTCTAAATCAGCGATACGGACGTATTTACAAGTGTCACAGAAACATTTCAAAGCCACCTACTTGAGAAGGAGGGTTCATATCTTCTCGACGTCGGGGTTAGAAAGCTCGACGCTGCTCATAAATGCCTCTTTACATCCGAAGTCTGTGCAGGTGATATTATTGTTTGCGGGTTAGAGCTCCCAGCCGTCACAGCGCTCAACAGCGCCACTTTGGTCAAAAGCTCGGTAAAAAATAATATCACCAGCACAGACTTCGGATCATGGAAGTTGGAAACCCTCATTAGTGTTTTGCTTGCACCTGTCTTTACCCTGCCTTTTCGACACAAAATGGCCCCTGTGAAAAGAGTCTATAGAGAGGCAAAGTGAACGTCACTTCCTGCTTCAGCACTGTACCACAGATTTTCATCCGCCATTTATTTTCCCATCGACATTTCGTAAAATGCTTATAAAAAGAGTTTTACTGGTTCAAACCAAACGGTACAGATACATTTAGAAACAGGAGAGATCGCATAACATTTCACACGGGCCAAAACGTAAAAAAAAAATGCGGGTTTGAAGAAAATATTTTTTCAATGTTTTTTTTTAAGTTTTGGTCCAAGTGGAATGTTCTATGGTCTCTCCCGGTTATAGCGTTAGCTGAACCGTTTGGTTTGAACCAGTAAAACTCTATTTATAAGCATTTTACGAAATGTCTATGGGAAAATAAATGGAGGATGAAAATCTCTGGTACAGTGCTGAAGCAGGAAGTGACGTTCCACTTTGGCTCTCTATAACCTGTGCTGTGTGCCCAGATCAGTGACTGCTGTGTGTCAACGACGTGAAGGATGACTGAGATAAACCGCCGTCACCTCCAACCTTATAGTCCACCGCTATCCATCATCTGACACAGCTGATGAACACTCCTCTCAGCCTCAGCATCTTGTATCGGAGCGCTGACATATTGCGAAGCAGAGCCTATTAGAGCGCACATCAGTCACCACAGCAGGGGGCGCTGCCTTCCACATTCACTTCATGACAACTGACTTGAGCGCACGCGAGCACGCCGTGAGTCAAGCCAAGTGGGTCATCACAGCATCACACACCCCCGTCTCTTGACAAAACATCTTCAGCGTTGCTACCGGATGAGATGTTCCTGTCAGTGCTGACGAGCGAGAAGCTGCAATATACATTATAATAGATGTGATCTGTGTTTTGAGGAAACATCATTACCAGAAGCGCTTTTGTTTTTGTCAACTAACGACCTCAATTTCCTTTCAAAAGTGCCAGAAGTTGTTTTTGTTTTGAGCTGTCAATCATGAAAGAGGAGGTGTCACTCAGGGTTCATTTGAAAATAGAGTGAATATCATCGCAAGTCGACACACCCTTTTATTGCATCGAGGCATGAAAGGAAAAACCATTAAATCAGACGTTTCATTTGGACCGAGGAACCAACAGAGACAATCTGACATTTTGATGACTTCTATAGTATATATGCAAATGTGTTTTGATGGCTTTTCTTTTCAGGCCTGAAACAAATAAAGACTATGATTTTCTTTCTTATTCATTTTCTCTTTAAACAGTTCTGTCTCAAAATCCTGCTGGTTCTGCTGGCCTGCATGGGCCCACTTTGAAAGTGGACCAAACCAACAGAACCAGCAGGGAAAACCATTATCTTTACAACAGCCAGAGGGAGAGGAAGTGCTCCAACTACTCCCCAAAGGCTTGTTTACACTGCTTTTTACACGGAGCAATTACCTCCCAGAGTTTATCATCAAGATCAGCTCGTTTGACCGCCATTGGCTGATTGAAGCCAATCAGATTCAAACGGCCGGAGAGAATTGGCAGTTGTGGCAAAATGTATGTTTCTCTGGCCAAAGTGCTGCAGCGTGCCCACTGCCCACTGCCCAGCTGCTGCTCATACAGGAAGGAGGCAGATTAACACTACATTAGCATGAGAAAATATGCTGTGTTTTAATATTTCTCCGTTTTCCCTTGTTGGATTTTTTATCTATATGCTAATCTTTGCTGCTACTCAAATGGACTTGAAATTCCCCCTCGAGGACTAATATGGTTCATCACATTTTAGCTCACATACAGTTTAGCATTTTGTCACTTAAATCTTTTATTCTGTCTCTCTGGGGTAGAGTTTTAACGCAAATGTGTTGTAATGCGGTTCTTTGCGAAATGAATGAAAACGTCGAGAAAAGTAAATATTTTCCATCCAGTGAAATGAGGTCTGTTGCCACAGTGGAATAGACTATAGACTCCGCTCCACGCACACACACACACAGACACACGCGCGCGCGCGCGCACACACACACACACACACACACACAGACACGCGCGCGCACACACGCACACACACACACACACACACACACGCACACACACACACAATAGCAACAGTAAACATGTCAGCCTCCACCGACGATGCCGTCCCCGTCCGCATCAATCAGTAACAAACATGTCACCTTGTGGTGACCTGTGAGCGTAGCTTCCCGCTCGGGACGCTCAGTTTGAATGCAAACATGTCAGAGCACAACAGTGACATATTGCATTTGACGCATGCACAAACAAACTGGAGGGGGACCCATCCATATATTAGCATGCACTATACTACTATGTTAATCTGTCAGAGCCTTGTTGTCTTGCACCATCAGTATGCACTATAGAGACACTGCATGAAATAGGCCACGCCCATCACGGGGGAAAGCTCTCCGTTTATACACCCGCATCATTTTCCTTGAACTAAACATAGCTAAAAGCTGTTGTGTGGTGGGGCTGCGCAGACAACAAATGTAAAAAAAAATCACCAATTAAAGTTTTTTTGTACTCCCGAGAAAAACAAGGAAGCCATTGAGAATTGGCGAGAAGAAAAATGTGGATCTAGCTGTCAAGGAAGTAAGTTGGAGTGTTCATCTTCCGTATATACGATCTTTGTTTGCAACACGCGACATAGGAGAATGCCAGGATTGTGGTGGGGGGGGGGGGTAACATAATACTATGTTATCTGTCAGACGCCTGTTGTCTTGTACCATGTTAGTTGTTATGTATCAATGTCAGCAAAACTGATTCCTGGACATTTGATGGCACTTGGACACGTGGTTCGCGGTCTTAAAGGGATACACACACACAAATGCTGCATCAGGTATCAATGGGTTTAAAGTGAGCCCTGCAGTCTCACCAGTGCTGTTGGTGAGTTTGTTGCCCAGTAGGCTCCACCCTGGGGGCAGTTTGAGGTGGTGCAGGGCCAGCGCCAGGCTCTCGTCCAGACGCTCACACTCCTGCAGGGGGATCTGACACTCGTCCAGCAACATCGCCCCCTCCAGGCCGTCGGCGCGGCCCGCCGTGCTCACCTGTGGGGGAGGGCCGACGACACAGGGATGAGTTTTAGAGAGGAGGGACCGAGGCTCAGTCTTCTGGGCGCACGGACTCATCTTAAGATGCTGGATAAGAGCATTAACTAAACGTCTCAAAGGTAAGGTGTTGATGTGTGTGAAGACGCTTCTCTCCATGCTAAGTAAGGGCTGCATGAGGTTATCAAACTAATGAGAAGCTGAAAAGTGAGATTGTGAAAAGAGCTGCAATACATGTTCAAACAGTTTTCTGCAGACGATTCCCTTTTTTCAAGCACATTCAAAATGTCTAATTTCTGTGGCTGAAAAGATATAATTTCATATAATACCCAGTACTGTGAGCCAACAGGCCTTAAAGGGCTACTTTGCATACTTTCAACCAGCTTTGTAGCATTACATCAGTAGTATCAGAAAACTGTCAACAGTTTTGCAGTCATTCATTTAGTTTGACAGTTATTGAGAGTTGATTTGAGTGGGCCAGTGATGTCATTTGTGCATGAATGACATCACTGGTCCACAACTCAAATCAACTCTCGATAACTGTCAATTGTGTCAAACTAAATGAATGACTGCAAAACTGTTTGCAGTTTTCTGATCTACTACTGATGTTGTAATGCTATAAAGTTGTATATGCTATAAAGTTATTTAAGTTGTATTGTCACTCTTCTGACCGCGGTGTGTCCTTTAACCATTGCTAACCCCTCTTCTGTCTGTGGTTCTGTGACCCACTTCAGTTTTGCTGGTTATGTCCCTGCTGACTAATATAGAACTGAGTGGACTCGACGCTCACCAGGAACTGGGCCATGTCGAAAGCCAGGTCCTGGACGAAGCAGAAGCGATGCTCGGCCAACAGGGCCACGCGGGCCGGGGGGGCCACGCGGCCCGGGGGGGCCCCCGGGTCCTCGGGGACACCTGGGCTGACGGAACACAGAGAGACCCAGACCTCTTCACAGCAGTCATGGGCTGCAGGGAGAGAGGAGGAGGAGGATCAGGGAGACAGACAGGAGAGGAGACGAGGGGATGGAGAGAGCAGCGACAGTCAGTGTGATGTATTGTTGTCACTTGTTTCACATCAAAAGAGCAATAAATAAAAAGATCTACACATTATGAGGCTGTATATTGACTGTATATTGACTTTATATTGTATATTGCACTTGAACGCAACATGCAATATAAACACTGAATAAGTGTCCAAATGTTCATGTCATTCTGGGCAATACTCTTCTGTTATAGCATTTCAGTCTGGAATATGGAATATCTTTCAATAATATTTATGACTAAAAGGCTAAAAGTAATCTCATGTGTAAGAAATGACTGTTCTACATTGAAGTAGAAATTTAAATAATTAACTTGTTGGTTTTGGATTTATTTAGCTTCAAGAGTGCATTTTTGTTCTTGTGTGACGACCCTCAACACAGGCTTTGAGAATCCCGGGCCACTTACTGATACTTATGCTTAAAAAGGAAGCAAAAGGATCAAATATTGGTGGTTAAGACTGAATAATGACTGAATAATGACATCACAATTGTTCATTTAAAATGAGTTATTCCTCTAAACCTGGCTTCAAATGCCCCAAATTTTTCACACTGGCGCCGTTCAGCCCTCAGCAAAATCTGGTAGCGAGGAATTTTTTTTGTGGCCCTCTCTATCATCAAAGTTGCCCATCCATGGGTTACGGCATGACAATATTTGTTCGGCCCCCGGCAACAATCTGGGTTTCTCATGTGGCCCCCCATGAAAAATAGTTGCCCACCCCTGGTCTATATGAAGCTATACTTCTTGGATGCAGGACTTCTTCATTCTGCTCACTGGAAAGAAAGCATATGCGGCAGACTCTACAGCACCCCCTGTCTGTGGATCTAAATCATTCCTGCCACTAAGGTTGTCACAGAGGGCACTGTTACTGGTGAAACCGGTGGTTTTATTTAGCTCCACACCAGGAATTCATATCCTATTTTGTAAAATAAAGGAACATATTCAGAGCTTCCACAGTCAAATTAGGATACTAATGATAAATGCCTACTAAAAGCATACTGATCATTAATATGACATTAGGATTAATAGGATGACTTAATTGTCCTTACCTACTGACAGTAATGTGAATCGCTGATTAAAAACTGTTCCAGTACGTTTTTCAGATGCCGTTAACGTGAATCTGTCGTTACATTTACTATATTTGAGTGTTGTTTGGTTGCCTCTACAACCAGCGTCTTCTACTGGCTTCTAGGCTGTTAAACACAGACAGTAATCATTTTAAATGAATGCCTTCACTTATATGAGCGCACAACAGGCTGTACGTATCCTGTCTGTGACGAACAGGTTAGGCTCGTTCATACATATATAGATAATATGTATATATTTTATTTCTTATACATGTTCTCATGTCTTTACATATAGAAATATATGTATACTTTTTATTTCTTGTTCATGTTTATATGAGGCTGATCTGTTATTTCTGACATTATTTGTTTGTTTATGTTATGTCATGCTGTTACATTAGGTCCTGTCATGTCTGAAGTTTGTAGCTCACTGTGAGCTTTTGAAGGTGTTGAGTAGGCTGTGAAACTGAATTGCCCTTCTGGGATAAATAAAGTTGTCTGAATCTGAATCTGAATGTACTGGTGGCCACTGAGCAGCCCCACTGGAGTAACTGAAGCTCAAGTGCCTTGCTCAAGGGCACCTCAGTCCCTATAGTGGACGAGCAAGGACAAGGCGCTACTAATTCAGTTCCCCCTGGTGGGGATGTGGGGAGTCGAACTTGGCAGCGACCTTCTGGTGGGTCATGAGGCCAGTCCTCCTGATGGAGGGAGCAGTGATGCAGAGCTAATGTGTTAGCAGGAGGACAGAGCCACACCTCCTCCTCCCCCTGACGAGCTCTTAACGAGATAACGCACCTTAACGTCTTCTGCCTTCATCCTACCTGCCTGGAAAGCAGACACCCAACAACCTCCCTTCTACCTGACTCCTGAGCTCGTTTGCCGTGTCTTTGCCCAGCACTTCTCTATCATTCATGACAATTCTCGGCTCACAGGAATATGTTCCATCTTGTGTCCGGGTGACCTTTGACCTTTGCTTGTAAGGCTGTGATCCAGTACTAGCGCTTCATTGGACTGTTGACCTTGCTGGAGGTCTCTCTGGATAAAGGTGCGTTCACACCGACCTATTAAAAGTTTTTCGCTGGCATCGAGTTTACATACAAACAAAGTCAATGCAAACGAGCGATTGAGCGTATATTCGCCCGGGAGAAAAAAAAAAGCTGGGCGTCCGAGCGACAGAGACAGAGTGATACGGTGAAAATTCGCTCGTCGCCCGAGATGAAATATCCCAACTCAAAATATATAAAGTCAAGGACTTTCAATGACCCGTGTCTATTTATGTATACCCCCTAAAACTTTCAAGGCCTCGATCTCCCAAAGTCACAAACGTTCAAGTATTTCAAGCACCTGCGGGAAGGAACCCTGTAATGTAATGTTGCTCCTTCTTTCTGAGGACTTATTCTAACTATATATGTTTCTGTGTTACTGGTCTGAAACATTGATATTTGTCAGCCATAATCTCAGTGAGACTATCATAGTGAAATAACATTCATAAAAGTCAAATAAAAGTCAATGAAAGTCATGAACAGAATGAACAGAATTGATAATACGCTGGGCTCTGTAGGTGGAGCTGACTTCACACAGCTCCACTGCAGCGGACTCAGCAGGCTGCAGGGGGGGGGGGGGGGGGCTTACCAGGACACAGCGCCTGCAGGGTGTCATGGCTGCTCCTTAGGGTGCTGCTCAGGTGCCTCTGGGTGCTGCCAGCAAACAGCAGGAAGTAGTCCACACCCTCCTCATCCTCAGCCAGCTCTTCATCACAGAGCTGCACTGAGATAACACACCTCCCCTGGACAGAGAGAGATAGAGAGACACAGAGAGAGAGAGACAGACAGACAGACAGACAGACAGACAGACAGAAAGGAAGGAGACAGAGAGAGAGAGATATAAATATAAGAACAATGGAGGAGCACTTTGGAAATAAGTGTTTTAAGTAATGCTTTTAAGTGCTATCCTCTGGGATTGTATTTATGTGTCATGATCCTCCTTTTGAGTCTTTTTGCTTCTGAATTCCTCATAAAAATCTAATCAAATCAAATAAGACAGAATGACAGAAAAAAGAAGGGAAAAGACAAAGAAACAAAGAAAGACGTCAATTATATCTGCCTAAATATATCAGTGTTTCCCCTACCATTCTACAGGCCTGGTGGGCCGCCCCCGCCAGGCCAGAAAAACAATTGCAAAAAAAATATATATATAAATAAATGTGTGCTCTCCCCAAAATTTCAATAAACCTTTATAGCATATTATTACAATACAACAATACTGGTGTTGACAGTAATAGAAGAGGCCAAATCATTCAAAACGATAAGCATTTTACTTTTAGGAGCATTGTGCCATCGTGCGCCGCTGTTCCAAAACGTGTCAACGTGTGTCGTTGCCTGGGAAACGCACATCCCATAATACAACTGTTCGCATCGCATCCCATAATAGTATGATGATACTTGGGATGCCATTGTGAACATAGATGCGAACAGGTTAGCTAAAAGTTTAGCGTCGCCAGCGAGGGCCCCCACCGTTGCGGTCGGGGTACGTTTCGAAATCCCTCCAGGCCTGAAAAATGTTCTAGGGGAAACACTGTATATGATAGCTCATTTGTTCAAATGCAGGGCGTTCAGGCCTAAACATGATCGTCCGTCCGCCTCGAATTGGAGCCGTCTCGCCGTCTGGTGGCGCCAGCGAGCCCTACATGCTCGGACGCCACTACGCCCTCCCTCCTCCCACCCTCCCTCCTCCTGTGGACGCTCCGTGTGAAAATGGCGGAGATTGTGTGCCAGGCAGTCTGAATGAAATTGAATGTAACGTTCCCAATTCTATGTATTAAATTCTAAAAAACGACCCTCAACATTTGGGAAGGCTAAGCCACACAACTAGTTCGTTATAATCTAATGTCATGCTTTGAAAGGCGGCTTTACGACGATGAGCCAAGGCAACGGCCAGTCACAACTCTCGTGCAGCTGACGTCACGCACGTATCGTCGGCGCTGAGTCACATTTTCGAGCAGCCGACGGCGCCCCCTCCCCGTAGGACGGGGCTCCACCCGCCGTCATACGGGGAGGGCGGGGCGAGGCTCTGACGGACGACCATGTTTAGGCCTTTAGGGTTAGTGTTGTGTGATGTAGAGGACAAGGTGTGAGGTGTGCTCATCCCTCCCTCATCAGTCAGCATGTGTTGGTTTTGAAGAGCATGAAGAAGACGATAACAGCCTAGATGTATTTGTGACGACTCTGTATTGAAGGAGGAGGCTTCACTACGGCAAGAATTCAAAGGACTGGAAACAGTGAGCTTCAAGTCATTAGCCCACTTCTTCTACTAACAATGATTAACCTTGATGATTTGAGGAACCAACTTACTGCGCTCCAATTTAACATCCATTTACATCAACAGCTTGACTCTTTTCAGCTACAGTGGACTTTGTTCAAATAAATTGGGTGTTTCAATGCTGATGATGAGCAAATGATTTGATGATTAAATTGTGGAAAGCGATAGTGTGAAATCAGACGATACGGTGCACAGCTTATTGTGCCAGTCTAACGTTCCATTCAGCGCTGTTGTGTCTGAATGCTGTGCTGTCATCTGAGGACACACAGACAGAGGAGGAGGAGGCGGACGACACCCGGATAAGAAGTGGAAGATTGTCTCATATCAGATGCTTTCCACCGGGGGACGGCAGCCTGCTGAGACCGTAGGAGAGGGACAATGGGACATTTCTCCTCAGGGTCGGCCATCTTTACACACAAGCCTGGTCCAACCATGGCTGTATTACAACAACAGAGCTGGATAAGAGATTGAAAATGGCATTGGAAAATAGCTGCTCACCGGCGCATGGAGCGGATTTAAGCTCATATTCTTCCTGGTTTTACTTTAAGGATTAAGTTAAGTTATCCTTTCTTTATCCCCATGGGGAAATTCATCCTCTGCATTTGACCCATCCTCTACTAGGAACCTTCCTAGATCTAGGAGCAGTGGGCAGCCACAGTGCAGCGCCCGGGGACCAACTCCAGTTCTTTTGCCAGTACCTTGGTCAGGGTCACTGACAGGAGTATTAACCCTAACATACATGTCTTTAGGTGGTGGGAGGAAACCGGAGCACCCGGAGAAAACCCACACGAACACGGGGAGAACATGCAAACTCCACACAGAAAGGGACCTGGGAACGGACCGGGGTTCGAACCCGGGGACCTTCTTGCTGTGAGGCAACAGTGCTAACCACTGAGCCACCGTGCCGTGATGTGCGGCCCACGGTCATGTGACATGTCTGCTCACGTATTCACGCCCGGAGGAGCACGTTCTAGAGCGTGTTACACTATAGTGGCCAGAGCCAGAGAGAGAGAGAGAGAGATGGAGCTGCAGAAAACTGTGGCTTCTGAAGAAAAATAGACTGGTCATTTTTTTTAAAGGTGATCATTAAAAGGGTCGTTTTTGACTTTGGGTGACACCCAGAAAAGTCACATGACTTGCAATAATACAGAGCTTAGCCACCATGTTCAATTTGCTTCGCGGCCTCGTCTCCTCGCTGACCTGGAGACCAACAATGAGCTGCCATCATTTGGTTAAAAAAATGCATGAAGGATCCTCAAGGTCTCCTTTCCTCCCTCCTCGTCTCCTCGTCTCCTCCCTCCTCGTCTCCTCCCTGAACCAAACACACCCATGACTACAAAACTCAGTAGAAAACAAACATCAGGAGGGACAAATAAGAACTAATGGGAAATACAAAACTATAATAACTGATCAGTGCTACGAAGCGCTACACAACTCAAACAGCAGATGCTTCAAAACTGATTAAAAACTGAATAAAAACAGGAATCAACTGATGGCAACAACTTCAATTTAATCACACAAATAAGCTTCATTGACACGATCAATAATGACAGACACAGCAGTTATCCACAGCGTTCTGATCCTCAGCCGCTCACCTCCACAAAACGTCCAAACTGTGGCAGGTGTGGACCTGATTGAGTGCGCGTGGAACGTGCGCTCAAGTCCCACTGAGCTTTTCCACAGTCGGATTTTTTTTTTTACTAAAATCAATTATTTTCTAAAATCAATTTACTTCACAAAAGAAATACTGCTCTTTCCATTTCTCTTGAAACTGCCTGCATTCCGTGTCAACCTTTCTCTTTTTCGACAGCATCTTGTTGATTCCTTTGTTTTTTGGTAGGTAGCCGAATGCGCGATTCAATTCCAGCGTGGCATCATGGCGGCTTTGTTTACACCTGATGACCTACTGACATACATCCTTGTAGTGCAGGTTAATTAACTTATGAATGAACTCTTAGCTTGCTTATTAGCCACACGTAGTTCATGATAATGGGGTGCGAATTTTATAATAATAATAATTTCAACAACAAAAAAAAGAAGAAAAAGAAGAAAAAAATAATAATATTCCAAAACATCTCGCGGGCCGGATGAAACCTGCCGGCCCGCGGGCCGTATCTCTGACATCCCTGATGTAGATGAATTAAACATGAATGTTTTTATGTGGATATAAAACGTGAGTTTAGACAGCTGCTCTCATCCTGCATGAGAGGAGTGTGGCTTCAATATGGCGCGTGCAAAGACATTCCAATTGTCCAGCCAGGTTCACTCGTCTGAGTCGTCTCCTTGCATCCTCTCCTCGTTTCCTTTGTGACCTGTGACCGAGGAGTCGAGGAAGAGACGCGAGGAGAGGAGACGAGGACACATCGTTAAGACCACATGGGATGCAGCCGTGGCGCCTGGGTCCAACGTGAGGTCCCAGTGTGAGGCGGCCATGTTGGTGTGGAGAGGTCAAAGGTGCTTCCTCCTCCTCTGATGAAGCGGTAGCCGCAGGGACTTGGGACCAGCAGGTTGGCAGCAGGAGGGCTCACAGCACAGCAGCTTTGGGCTCACAGCACAGCAGCCTCGAGCTCATCAACTCTGTTTGGCAAAGCCACTGGTGCCGATCAACGCAAAAGTTCAAAGAGGAGCTCATAAAGACGACCTCAGAGCCCAGAGGGCACAGGAACAGAACCAGACTGCAGTCACCTCCTGACAGCCACGACTGCATCCACTGACCTGTAAGTGCAGCGTGGAGGAGGCAGGTTTGTCTCTGTGAGGAGAGTCTGATCTTTAACCCTGTAAGACCCGCTGTTGCAGGATTACAATTTTATTATTACGATTTTATTTGATCTAAAAAAAGGTATAAATTAGGGCTGCACGATTAATCGTATTTCCATCGTCATCGCGATATGAAAATGCGCGATGAACACATCGCAAAAGTCACGTGTTATCGCAAAAAAAAAAAAAAAAAAAAAATTACAGTGCACCTGAACGCAACATGCAAGATACCAGCTGAATAAGTGTCCAAATGTTCGTGTCATTCTGGCCAATACTCCACTTCTGTTATAACATTTCAGTCTGGAATATGGAATATCTTTCAATAATCGTTATGACTAAAAGGCTAAAGGTAATCTCATGTGTAAGAAATGACTGTTCTACATTGAAGTAAAAATGTAAATAATTAACTTGTTGGTTTTGATTTTTTTTTTTGCTTCAAGAGTGCATTTTTGTTCTTATGACCCTCAACACAGGCTTTGAGAATCCCGTGCCACTTACTGATACGTATGCTTAAATTAACACACTCATATTGCAAAATGAATTTAGGCCCTCACTGTAATACTTCAGAAGTTGAATTTGAAGTTCAGCATTAATACATTTGTCATTTTTTGTCTTAGATTTACCTTTGTGTGTTATTGCAATATAAAACTACATAATTGAGAATCGATTCTAGATTCTGGAATCGAGAATCGATTCTGGAATCGGATCGTGACCCCAGGAATCGGAATCGGATCGGATCGTGGCTTAGCCGGATCGGAGC
>NW_028152058.1:150000-199297 GCF_964638095.1 Poromitra crassiceps
CAAATGAGTATTGCATCAGTTTAAAATTGTCAGTATTGATACTTATCGATACCTGTTGCAAATTAGTATTGCATCAGTTTAAAATTTTCAGTATTGATACTTTTCGATACTATCAATACTTTTGACAACCCTAGAATGCACACAAACTAACTAGGTCTAGGGATGGACATTTCTATCAAAAACACTATTTGAAAATCACTGGGACTGGCAGCAGCAGTCCAACCATCAGCAGCACCCTGACACATGGAGCAGCAAGGCTCTAACACTGCCGGGGGTTTGAGTCCCACTGGGACCATCGATCGTCACAGTGAAAATGTGATGCACTCTTAGCTCAGAAAGCTGCTTTGGTTAGAAATAGCAGATGTGTGATGCAATGCTCTCCCCCAGACAAGAGACGAAGACAGAATGGTGTTATATCAGGGAAAAGGCCGACACACAGTCAGTCAGTCACTGCAGTCTGACAAGGGAAAGTTCTCTGTAGAATACAAATCCTAACATACATACTGATGTATGGAGCGTGGAGGGGGATACTTACATATAACGGAGCTTGTTGTGGGTTGAGTTTCATGTCCCTGGACACTGCAAAGAGACAAACAAAGCGTATGTTACGATACTGACATGACATTATGTGCATTCTCCAACCCTTTACTTGACCCATTGAGATTTTCATCCGCCATTTATTTCCCCGTAGACATTTCGTAAAATGCTTATAAAAATAGTTTTACTTCATCAAACCAAAACAGTTGAGATATATTTAGAATCGGGAGAGAGCATAGAACATTTCACTCGGACCAAAACTTTAAAAAAACAACGTCGAAAAAATATTTTCTTTCAAGTTTTACAGTTTTTTTATGTTTTGGTCCCAGTGAAATGTTATGTGATCTCTCCTGATTCTAAATATATCTGAACCGTTTGGTTTGAACAAGTAAAACTATTTTTATAAGCATTTTACAAAATATCTATGGGAAAATAAATGGCGGATGGAAATCTCTGGTACAGTGCTGAAGCAGGAAGTAGGCCCTTAATGATCTCTGTGCCTCTTTCTGTCCAGTACACAACATGCTAACATTTTAACACAAAGAATGCTAATGAATGAAGCATAGCTCTAAGGCTGGATGGTTAGTTCCTTTTTTAAAGCCTTCTTTGGAACTAACTGTCAAGGGCAGATCTGTATTCTCACCACACTTTGAACATGCTGTATCTTCTGGTTTACACAGGAAGTGAGTGAAGTTAATGGACTTCAGTAATGACAGAAGATGAGATGTTGTTTTCAGAAGAGTCTACAGGCCACAGCGTCAAAAGCAATGGCAGTTTGGATGACGACTAAAAGGCTTCTCTTCATACTTTGGATCATGCGAGCCACCCACAAAGTGGTCCTGCGATCAATGAAATGAACAGAGCTGCTGTCGTTTTGCTGGAATATAAAAACATGTGGCTCAGGATGGCACACGGTTACAATATAGTCAACTGTACTTTTTAAGATATTGAACACAGTGAACATCACGTCACTTTTTTGTTTTTCCAAAATGGCATCTCTACTAGCCAGGTCAGAAGAACATTGGTGACTGATGACAAGATGACTGCTAACTGCTTTCATCACACACACAGACACACACAGACACACACACACACACACACACACACACACACACACACACACACACACACACACACACACACAGACACAGACACACACACACACACACACACACACACACACACACACACACCTCTCTAGTCTCTATCGGTGGTTGTTCATTTAAAGACAGCAGCCAGTGACTCAGTCAGAAACGTTTCACGAGCTCCTGCCTCTGCCCATCATCACCCTGGATGTATTTGGTGGTGTGTCACCACCACGTCAGATCTGAAAGCCAGTTCAGCACCAAAGTGCTCCGCCTGGCCTCGTCCACATGGGACTTTAAACTGGCAGGGAAGACCAAGTTGGCAGAGTTCACCAGCTCATCAGAGTTCACCAGCTCATCGTCATGCTGGACTCCTTGGGAGGCACGACTCCAAGCCTTTTTTCTGGGCACAAGGTCAGGACTCCGGAGCAGTCGGTGTGTAATTACAGCCAAACCAAAGCATCAGAGAGACGGAGCCGAGGAGGAGGAGCCGAGGAGGAGGAGGACCAGACTGGAAACCGTTCTTTTGTTTAGCTTCCTCCAAGAGATATCGCTCCACTCGCATTCTTCGAACGAGTGGAGGGAGCGCTTGGTTTCGAGGGCCTGTGTTCTCCACAGTTATTTTGGAGAGACAATTTTCTTTTGTTTGCTGTTCCCTGGCAGCAAAACAAGCGCTCCTCTCTGCTCAGCACTGCATTAATCACATGAAGGCCCGCGGGGCGGGGGAGGCAGCGACAAAGAGCACGGTCTCTAACGATGTGAGCGCTGAACCACAGCCAGGCCAATCCAAACATTTCCCCACTTTTCTCCTCAATCAAAAAGCTCGCAGCTAGCGTTAGCGTTAGCATTAGGCGGATCAGGTAAAGGGGATAATCAACTGCTCTAATAATACTCTGCACAATAATCCTCTTGCTTGCCTTGAAGTGCACTGGGCCAGAGGGACCACATGCAGTGACTGAGTAGGGCTGCACGATAATGGAAAAAACTGACATGGCAATATATTTTGGTTCTGCGATATATATTGCGATATGAAAAAAAAAATACAAGAATTTTCACCAATTACTTGAATAGCTCATCAAGCCTGGCCCCTTTATTAAGAAGGTAGTGGGTAACCTGCGTGCGTGACATGATAGTATCATATAGAGCCATATGAAATTGATTGATTGATTGTTCCCCAAATTCCTTTTCCATTTGAATTTGAATTTAGGGGTTATGAGTGATATTTTTTCTTTTTTTGACGACTTGACTCTGTCAGACAGCCTCTTCAACATGTTTCTCAAGGTGAAAACTAAGTTGTGAGCTGCAGTAAGGGTCCCACGCAAGACCCCCCCCCCCCCCCCCCCCCCTTCAAAACACCCCACTCGAAAACTGAAACATTTCTCTAGGCCAATTTTACAATTATGAAATAATTTACGATCATTAGATCTACTTCTTCTTTTGATAATTAGGCCTACTTTTATCAATTTCAGCCAAATGATGGAAAATTCTGCAATATTCCATGTTTTACAGTTGATTCCATTTTTATTACCAAATTCCATGATTACGTCCGTTTTTTCAGTTTTGCGGATATCAGATGGCCCTATAGCATAGTAGCAAGTGTTTTTAGCTGCAGCCAGAGTGATTTGCAGGATGCTAGTGTGCTAAGTGCTAAGTATCAACCAGCAAGAGAGTTAATGCATGACATGTTTGAGTTAATTTTCCTTATTACTTGATATTGCACGTCCTGCGATGTGACTATTGCACATGCACACATTGCGATGACGATGCTGAAACAATATATTGTGCAGCCCTAGGCCATGTGTCCATCTAGCGTCTTTTTCCAACCGTTAAACGCTGGAAGTACGCTGGGAAGCGCTGATCTCAGCGCACAATATACAAGGAAGCAGTCTGAAACTAACGTTAGTTCAGTGCGGTAGTAGCTTGATAGCTGACAGCTAACATTAGCTAACAACACACATACAGTGATTTAGCTCAACACTCACCAGAAATATTAAGTGTCTAGCCAATCTGCTCCCACAATTGAGCCTTTCTGTCTCTGTTGTGATAGTTTCTCCATATGATTAGTTGCCAGAAAAGGAGCAACAGACACCAGCGTCTTTCTGAAAAGCCGGCGCACAAAAACGCCGGAGCGCTGTGAAAAATAGACGCTGGGCGCAGCGCACTTCCCCCAAACGTCCGTGTGCGCTCGCATACGCTCGCTCCTCATTGGAAACAACTGAAAAAAGATCCTGGACCTGGAGGAAAAGACGCTAGGTCGACACAGGCCCCTAGACAGCAGCACACTGATAACACTCGTGACATGCACCTTCCAAAACAAGCTCATTGGTTCTTTTTACATCCTTACATTTTGGACCCTTTAATATTTGTTGACACTAAATATTTACACAATATATCAGTTCTACTTAGAAGCCGGCAGGAATTGATTGTTGCAAGTTTAACACCTGTGACCTTTCTGTTTCGCCACAGCTTATTAACCACTAGGTGACCCTAGCCATTACGCAATGTAGGCATACTTTAAGTAGGCAGTGTGTTCCTATGTTGACTATGCTCACAGCAGAGAGAGAGCAGAGTTGATAACCTTTGACCTCCATTCATGCAGCGAAGTTTCACTGACCTCCCTGCTCTTTTTCTGCTTCACAGCCATACGCCTCACACACCTTGACTGACACCTGGGTGCTGCTGCCCAGAACCACCGTGGGACTCGACTGTAGCAGTTCACTGCCTTGCTCAAGAGCGCCACTGAGGTTGCTGCTGAGGGAGGGGAGGGCATTTGTCTGTCACTCTCTCACTCAGATTTACAGTTTAGACGTATTCTAATCTGAAGCTAAACTACCTAGCTGCCTCTATTAAAAAAGAGGCTATTCTTAAGTTTTCATAGTTACTATTAACAGCATGACAAGCAAAATGTATTGATTGATTGCTTGATTGACTGATTCATTGCTTGATTGATTGTTTAAATTGATGATGACAAGGACGTTTTATTGAATTGAATATTTCTGTTTTGTTTAACATCACACCTAACCTTTCCAATCGGTTCGAGATGAACATTAATTTGATTATTTAACATGACATCATAACATGCTTGCTATTTGTGTATCATCTTAAAACAGCAAAATAATACTTTTCCATTTTGCATGTTAAGCATGTCTTACGCAAAGTGAATTACAATGAGTGGAAATCAGCTCAAAGACACTTAAAGGGCACAGCCTTGAACCTTTGACCGTTTGGTTACCTGTAGGCTGCGCCCCCTGGCTGCCACCACCCACCTGATTCCCTACTGGGGCATGGTGACTTCTGCTTCTGAGGTTTCTCTCATGTGGTAAAGCAGTTAGGCTACACGTCTAACGATGATTCCGTTTGATTGCGTCATCACAGGATGCAAATATGACTCCATGGGTTCGTTTCATAGAGAGGCAAAGTGACCGCCTACTTCCTGCTTCAGCACTGTACCAGAGATTTTCATCCGCCATTTATTTTCCCATACAGATTTCGTAAAATGCTTATAAAAATAGCTTTACTGGTTCAAACCAAACGGTACAGATATATTTAGAAACAGGAGAGATCGCATAACATTTCACTGGGACCAAAACGTTAAAAAAATGCGGGTTTAAAGAAAATATTTTTTCGACGTTGTTTCTTTAAATTTTGGTCCGAGTGAAATGTTCTATGGTCTCTCCCGATTATAGCGTCAGCTGAACCGTTTGGTTCGACGAAGTAAAACTATTTTATAAGCATTTTACAAAATGTCTATGGGAAAATAAATGGCGGATGAAAATCTCTGGTACAGTGCTGAAGCAGGAAGTGACGTTCACTTTGCCTCTCTATTGCTTTGTTGGGAGGGAGGGCCTGTAACGTTGCAACATCCTTTCCAACACTTCCTCTTGGGTGTGTGACATACAAGCTGGGTGGGTTTTTAGGTTAGCCAGCCAGAAGCAACATCAAATATATAGTCTTCCTCCCACCTGAAGAGGAAGTTGTAGGCTTATTCTGAGACGTGTCCATAGTTGGCCTGTGTGATGAGACAAATAGCAGTGCGGCGGTTATAGCCGTTTTCTCCAAAAGAAACTCCCTAATAGGGTGAGACCCAACATTGTGCTTTTTGTGAGTTATTGTACTCATTCATTTGAAACGACTTAATAGGTGACACATTAGAAAGTGTCATATATAAGGAAAGGAGTCATAAAACAAATCACTAGGTTGTTAACTGTCCTCCATACTACCTTGAGGCAATTTTGTCCAGTTGGCCATGAAACGACAACCGGTTTAATGATCAGCCGTGATAACATTCCCTTACGGTAACGTAGCGTTTTATATTTTCATTATCATTCAAACTGTATTATGGTGATTCTGTGATTACAGCGCTTTGAAAAAACGGTCCATCATCAACATCAAGCAAAGTGAGCAACAGTCCCAGAGGCAGATGTGCAGCCTGGGTGAAATTATGTCAGTGGGGGGGCACGGTGGTGCAGTGGTAAGCGCTGTCGCCTCACAGCTAGAAGGTCCTGGGTTCGATTCCCACCTGGGACGCTGTGAGCGCTGAAGGAGTGCGTGCCCGTCCGCATGTCCTCGAGTGCCCACCGCCCGGGTGGGGTTGTCAAAAAGGGCCTTTCTGTGTGGAGTTTGCATGTTCTCCCCGTGCCCCCTGGGGGTTTCCTTCATATAGGAACCCCTTCACCAAAACATGCAATATCCTGGTCGCTAATGTGGTTCCTCCTCTGGTCGTTAAGGGCGCCTGTTCAGAGGGAGGGGAACTGGTTGGAATAGTGTGAACCTCCCACGTGCTATGTCCTACCAGTGAAGCTTCCTCTGTCAGGTGAAAAGCGGCTGGCTAACTGCCCATGTCTCGGAGGAAGCATGGAGCCAGTTTCGTCTCTCCCCAGATCGGCAGAGGGTGGAGCAGCAACCAGGATAAATAAATTAAATTAGCACTAAAGGTCCTTACACACCGAGCACGTATTTTTCGTGCGATTAATTCGCACGTCAATAATATTTTCCGAACCTATATCAGTCAATGCAACCGTGCATACCAACGGCGAAGTTTCGCCCAGCGTTATTGCGGTGTTTATTTTTTCGAACCACGTTCGATTTTTCAGAAATTCGCTTCCGACGTGTACACATCTGTGGCTGTGATTGACAGGTGGGTCAAAACTCGCATCGCAATTTCGTGCCGTATATTCGCATCGCTCCCGATGTGTAAGGACCTTAATGGGGGTCGGATAAAAATGGGATAAAAAATGGCGGAAAAAATATTTAAAAAAAAAGGAAGAAATGATGTCAGTGAGTGAATCAGTACTTTTCAGCACACTCGAACAACACCGTGATAATACTGATAAGTTATAAGCGTGATAATACTGATAAGTTATAACCGTGATCATTTTGGTCACGATAATTGAATGAAATGAAATTTTGACACCGTTTCGTCTCTAGTTGTCAAATGAATGGTGTGACTATTCATCTGCTCAGATCATCATCTCTTGGCCACCATGCAGTGTTGTAGCAATACTGCTCCATGCATTTATCATGCATCTGTTCTTCATTGTCACTGCAGACTATTCTTTCTGTGACGATACAACACAATTAAATAATTGGTTTGCAAACATTCCTCTTGGGACTAGAGAAGAAGAAGTGCAGCAGCACGTCAGGAAGCATGTAGCAAAACAAAAGTGTGTTATTCTAAAATAGCTACATTTATAGGTCACTTCTTTGTCTCAATTTGAAAACCATTCTGTATGGAGGCGTCAGACGGGCAGACCTGAATAGTGACGTCTGTGACTGCAGCATGTTCTCAGAGGTAAACGTGTTCTCAGAGGCGGCTTCCTGAAACGAGATATTCTGCTGCGGTGGATAATCCCTGGACTCAAGCTGCATGCCAGAAAAAATTCTACCTTCTAATCCAAACTGAGCAAACCCAAAACATGAGCGTCTGTTCACTGTGTATGTAGTTACCGATATTCTGTTGAATTAAAAAGTCATACAGCTAAGTACTTGTCAGATTGACAGCAGGCAAATGCGAGCTGCGTCTGTGTCTCGCCCGCGAGGGCGAACGACGGACAGCACAAAATGAGGATGAGCAGGGGAAGGAGGAAGAGGACGAGGCACGGTAGGCTAAGAAAGGAGCGCGTTCTGTTTCTAGTCCATCTAACGGAGAAGAGGACTTGTTGTATCTCCAAACCAAAGTCAACCAGCACTTCCCTTCTCTGGTAACACAGTGAGATCCTGGAGGAATGACATCCTCTAAGCTCAGCCAACAGCCACCGGACACCTGTTTATAGAGATGACTCAAGCCATTCACTGTGTCTAAAACCAGCGTGCCTCCAGCCCAGCTCATACAGCATCAACTGCCTCTGAACTGCTGTTAAAGCAGGCCTTTCTTCCCACTGTGGTGTGGCAGCAACAAGGCCTCCAGGGGGCAGAACAACCGGCCACGGTCAAGCGCACTGCCGTCACCAATGGACGAAGAAATCAGGAGACAAACGACCCTCACTGCTGGGAAAAGAGCAGAGAGACTGTCTCCAATAGCCTTCCCAATGATCAGCTGAGGTTTCCTGCACAGAGACACAATACAGTTGTACAGTACAGACTGACTGGTACTGCAACAGTACAGACTGACTGGCACTGCAACAGTACAGACTGACTGGCACTGCAACAGTACAGACTGACTGGTACGACTGACTGGTACTGCAACAGTACAGACTGACTGGCACTGCAACAGTGCAGACTGACTGGCACTGCAACAGTACAGACTGACTGGCACTGCAACAGTGCAGACTGACTGGTACTGCAACAGTACAGACTGACTGGTACTGCAACAGTACAGACTGACTGGCACTGCAACAGTACAGACTGACTGGTACTGCAACAGTACAGACTGACTGGCACTGCAACAGTACAGACTGACTGGTACTGCAACAGTACAGACTGACTGGTACTGCAACAGTACAGACTGACTGGCACTGCAACAGTGCAGACTGACTGGTACTGCAACAGTGCAGACTGACTGGCACTGCAACAGTGCAGACTGACCGGCACTGCAACAGTGCAGACTGACTGGTACTGCAACAGTACAGACTGACTGGTACTGCAACAGTACAGACTGACTGGCACTGCAACAGTACAGACTGACTGGCACTGCAACAGTGCAGACTGACTGGTACTGCAACAGTACAGACTGACTGGTACTGCAACAGTACAGACTGACTGGCACTGCAACAGTACAGACTAGGGGTGTCACAATATATCGTCCCACGAAATTTCGCGATAGTAAAACGTCACGATATGTATCGTTGAGATGAAATCTCATATCGCAATTTTTTTTTTTTTTTTTTTCTCCCCCCCCCCCCCAAAAATAGACAAAGAAACGTCTTTGTTTGTTGAAGTTCAATGTGTGGAAAGTAGTTCAGTTGAACAAGTCTCTGAAGAGACACATGAGAAGTTATACAGGAGAGAAACCATTCAATTGAGTTTCTGGCAAAACTGTTTACTTGACAGGAAAAACTGAAGATGCATAAAAAATAGACTAAGAAAAGTCTTGTTGTTTGAGTTTGAAGAAAAACTGAAGATGCATAATGAGAATTTATACTGCTGAGAAACCTTTTAGTTCAAAGTAAATCTAAGTGACGGTGTAACTCATTCTATTTCAAGATAAGCCTTATCTCCAATCTCATGTTTTTTCTAGTTGTTATTGTAATAACAATTTCCCACAACAGCATGTTTTGTATTTGTGCATTTCAAATAA
Organism: Poromitra crassiceps; assembly: GCF_964638095.1. NCBI lineage: Eukaryota > Metazoa > Chordata > Actinopteri > Beryciformes > Melamphaidae > Poromitra > Poromitra crassiceps. Next base: position 159,358 of record NW_028152058.1, read on the forward strand.
AATACTACTTTTCCAGTCATATATTGTCATTATTCAAGTTTAAAAAAATATTGTTAAAATCGTATCGTATCGTATCGTTATCGTGAACCCAGTATCGTGATACGTATCGTATCGTGAACTGAGTGTATCGTGACACCCCTAGTACAGACTGACTGGTACTGCAACAGTGCAGACTGACTGGTACTGCAACAGTACAGACTGACTGGTACTGCAACAGTACAGACTGACTGGTACTGCAACAGTACAGACTGACTGGTACTGCAACAGTACAGACTGACTGGTACTGCAACAGTACAGACTGACTGGCACTGCAACAGTACAGACTGACCGGCACTGCAACAGTACAGACTGACTGGCACTGCAACAGTACAGACTGACTGGCACTGCAACAGTGCAGACTGACTGGCACTGCAACAGTACAGACTGACTGGTACTGCAACAGTACAGACTGACTGGCACTGCAACAGTACAGACTGACTGGTACTGCAACAGTACAGACTGACTGGTACTGCAACAGTACAGACTGACTGGTACTGCAACAGTACAGACTGTAACACTTGTTCTTGTTGTTGCTGTTGTCTGTGACCGTTGATCTGGTTGGGATTAACCTGATAAATGACAGTTGAATAAATAATGACCTCGGCTGCATAGTATTTCTGTACCAATAAGAATGAAGGAAAATGGCACATTTGTGACATTGGCCGGGCCCAGGCTGTTACATGGTTTTAGGTCTGGGCTGTTACATGGTTTTAGGTTAGGCTGTTACATGGTTTTAGGTCTGGGCTGTTACATGGTTTTAGGTTAGGCTGTTACATGGTTTTAGGTTAGGCTGTTACATGGTTTTAGGTTAGGCTGTTACATGGTTTTAGGTTAGGCTGTTACATGGTTTTAGGTTAGGCTGTTACATGGTTTTAGGTTAGGCTGTTACATGGTTTTAGGTTAGGCTGTTACATGGTTTTAGGTCTGGGCTGTTACATGGTTTTAGGTTAGGCTGTTACATGGTTTTAGGTCTGGGCTGTTATGTGTGTTTAGGTCTGGCTGTTATGCGTGTTTAGGTTAGGGATGGGCATCGAATTTCGAATTTTCGAATAATCGTTGTTATTATCAAGGTCGACTTTTATTATTGAAATTCGAAATTCGAAAAAAGTGAGTGAAATGTGAGTGAAATGTTGCATTGTCTCCCCTGATTCTAAGTATAGTCAAATCGCTTGGTTTGAGCAAGTAAAACAATTTTTATAAGCATTTTAAGCAAGGTTTATGGAAAAATGAATGGCAGATGAAATCCCATGAAGAGGGAGAGGGGGTGACTTTGGCACCCCTTTGGCACTCAGACCTGAGCCTACTAAATATTTAATGAACCACTCATGATTGTCAAAACTGTTTTTTATTTTCGAAAATGTCAATGTCATGTAACATGTTCTTTACTTCAGTGGTGCAATGCTTGTTTGAGCTAAAAATCCACAGCAGAAGCTTTTTATATTAATTAATAAAGCCGTAGACTTAGAATCAGGGGAGACAATGCAACATTTCACTCACAAAGAATAAAAAAAAATAAAAAAATTACATTTTTAATTTTTTTTACATTTTTATTTTTATTTTCGAATTTCGAATTAAATTCGAATTTGGCCAGCGAATTTCGAATAGTGTTTTTGTTAGAAATGCCCATCCCTTTAGGGTCTGGCTGTTATGTGTGTTTAGGTCTGGCTGTTATGTGTGTTTAGGTCTGGCTGTTATGCGTGTTTAGGTCTGGCTGTTATGTGTGTTTAGGTCTGGCTGTTATGTGTGTTTAGGTCTGGCTGTTATGCGTGTTTAGGTCTGGCTGTTATGTGTGTTTAGGTCTGGCTGTTATGTGTGTTTAGGTCTGGCTGTTATGTGTGTTTAGGTCTGGCTGTTATGTGTGTTTAGGTCTGGCTGTTATGTGTGTTTAGGTCTGGCTGTTATGCGTGTTTAGGTCTGGCTGTTATGTGTGTTTAGGTCTGGCTAGTACATGGTTGGTATCTATAGCGATACTGGTACCGGTACCGGCCCGGGCCAGAGGCCTTTGGTTTTTCACATCAAAAGTCAGCCATGTTGTTTTCATTCATAACAGAATCAACAGCGTGCTGCTTAGTATGCCGGGTTTATTCTAATGATTATAATAGCTCCTTGCACCTGATTTAATCAAGGAAAAACAGCTTACATTACATTTAATCACACTACTTACTGCTCAGTGAAAGCATGTTTTTAATTTAGGCGCGGACGTCAAATGTATTTTTAAATGTGCCAGGTTTGCACCTGTATCTATAAACCTGAGGATTAAAAGGCCCTTCTCTAGGAAGCAAACATCAAAGTGCTACACCGGTCTTCTGCTGTGGGCTCAAATGGGCAAAAGATAGAATAATGAAACAGTAATTAATATCAAACACACTAGAGGTCTGCAATCCACCCCCGAACCCCACGTCACCTGCTTTTTAAATCAATAATTCATGCCCGGGGTGTGCTTGGTTGTTGTCGTTGTTGTTGTTGTTGTTGTTAGTTTTATGCTCCTCTTTACTTTCGACATCGTCGTCCTATCTGCCAATTTGTCCTATCGTCCTATTTGTCCTAATTTGTCCAATTTGTCCTATCAATTGGTCCTATCGCCATCATATCTGGCAATTTGACACGGCCGGCCCAACCCCAGCTCACACGGCCCAATCACAAGCCAACCCCAGCTCACACGGCCCAATCACAAGCCAACCCCAGCTCACACGGCCCAATCACAAGCCAACCCCAGCTCACACGGCCCAATCACAAGCCGACCACAGCTTGTAAACAAAAGCCGCATGGATTCAGTCATGCCTGAAGAGCCGAGTAGAACAGAATGAAGTGAGACTGCAAGGCGCAGTTTGTACTGATGCTCATAATAATCAGCTGTGTATTCATGCGCTCTGAACAGCAGAGACGGGAAAGTGCAGATGAGAGTAAACAAGTCCATCACGCTTAGCTGAAGATGCAGCGCCTGGAATCAGATGTGTTGTGACTCCACCATGCTGACAGAACCTCTGGATGACAGAATGACAGCTTAGCAAAGAAAGCTCCACAACACTGTGAGAAGGTGAGAAGATGAACCTGCACTGTGGTTGGATTATTGGAGTGAAGCAGTAGGTTGGTGGTGTGGTGACTGAGGAGGCCCCCTGACGGCATCAACAGGATCTGGTCTGTCACCACCGCTCCCTCAGAGACTTCCTGTAGGAACATCTATGCTGTGGGGGGATGGGGGGGGGGGGGGGGGGGGGGGTCCGTCTAACGCCTTTTCAGGACCCCTGGTGACTTTATTTCTGAGAACCGACTAGTAACAAATCTGCTGACTTTTTTCTGACCATTTCTGAATCCAAAAGTATTTGTCAATAATTTAATATATGGCTGATGCTGGTTTGCTCTACTTGCTTGTCATCCAGAGAGGTCTAAATGATCACAGCGCGTCCCGCCATATGCTTAGCTTAGCTTCTAGCTATTAGCTAAATAATTATATTTACAACCAGAATGAACCTCGATGTGACCGAAAAAGTGTCATTTACAGAGCGCGTGCAGCATGCCCCGCAGGCTCCCGTTCTAGCCTGTTTGAGTGTTTGAGGAGTGTACTCGGTGCGACAAATCTTCTGTGGGGATCCGAATGAACCCAAAAGTATTTTGGGGTAGAAAACATCATATTTTAAGCTGGAAATGAGGACCGTGGTGTAAAAAACCGAAATTCTCCTTTAAAGGAACACTCTACCAATTTTCAATGTTGATTTATTTTGCACATAATCTCACACATATCCCAAAAGTCTAAACCGTTTTGCAGACAATCATTTAGTTTGACAGTTATTGAGAATTGATTTGAGTAAAATTGTTTGCCAGTGAACGAATTTGTGCATGAATGACATCACTGGTCCACAACTTTACTCAAAGCAACTCTCAACAACTGTCAAACTAAATGATTGTCTGCAAAATGGTTTTCACTTTTCGGATATGTGTGAGATTCTGTGCAAAATAAATCAGTTATTGAAAATCGGTGGAGTGTCCCTTTAAGTTTATGATAGCTTCACACTGCGACTCTGCTAGGTCAGAACCTCCCATTGGCCATTCATTAACCTGAAGAATGTACGTCTGTGTTATGGGGACAGCAGGACCCTCAAGCAGCTTCTTAGATCAAGCCTCTAGTCCAGGAGGGGTGTCAAACATACGGCGCGGGGGCCAGAACCGGGCCGCCAACAGGTCCAATCCAGCCCACAGGATGACTAAAAGTGTGAAAATTGCACTGAGAAGTCCTTCAATCCAATGTGATGCAATTGTGAATGCTAAGAGGTACCAGGTTTCAGAATCAGGAGCAAGTTAAATATTAAGTCGCCTATTCATGCTTTCTGTATTCATCACTAAATGGTCAACTATTTTCATTACCCTCGACTGTAGAGAACTGCACAGCTGCCGTTCATTTTAATGCACAGTTACAGACAGTAGATTTGATCATTTGTTTGATAGCTGAGATAACCCATACGTGAAAATGTGTTCTTAATTTTGTGTTCTTAATTTAAATGTCTTTTACTGGACATAATTACATGGACATTTTACATGACATTGTCCTACCCCCACCCCCCATTATATGTCACTTTAAAATACTTCATAATTTATAATTTGAGATTTTCTGTTCAACTTCAACTTCAACTTCTGCTCTTGATATGATCGCTGCGCTGCCAACTACACAAAGTCAGATTCCTCGTTTAATATGATTACTCACTATGGCTATTAAAATTAATCTTGAAAGTAAATTTTTACACTAAAATAAACTGGACAATCTTAAGGTTTTGTCATTTATAAGTTATTATTGATTTTTTTTGTCTGGCCCACTTGGGACCAGATTGGGTTGCATGTGACCCATGAACTAAAATGAGTTGGACATCCCTGCTCTTGTCTCTGGCTGTGCCTGGTAAGCTGCAGGCAGACACATGCACACCTGGACACACAGGTGAGCTGCAGGCAGACACATGCACACCTGGACACACAGGTGAGCTGCAGGCAGACACATGCACACCTGGACACACAGGTGAGCTGCAGGCAGACACATGCACACCTGGACACACAGGTGAGCTGCAGGCAGACACATGCACACCTGGACACACAGGGATAGAGATCCAATAGACCTGAGCTGTCATTCAACACCAGGGCTCCGTACCGACACCAGAGACACGACTTCAGTCTCAGGGAGGGGCGGGGCTTGTTTTTGCCTCACCTATGCAGGTGTACCCCCCACCCCACCACACACACTCAGCCCCCCCCCCCCCCCCCCCCGCAACACACACACACACACACACACAACACCACAAGCTCACTTGTCCCGCCTGTCTCTACATAATACAAACCAAAATGAAATTAAATGAAAATCGAAACTAAACAAAATACAAACAGAATCCATAAGATGACAATTGACCAGAGATCCACAGCCACTATATTCACTACTATACTAAGGCAAGGGTTTGTGTGGCTGTAAGCACGAGACCTCCAGGGCAAACCAGCGAGGCACCGGCAATGACCGCTGCCAGTTGCGCGGGCAAGCACGTGCATCGTGCGAGGCAGCGAGGGACGCTAGCAAGGAGCGCGCGAAGTGCGCAAGATTTCTAGTCTTTAAAATAGGAAGAAGAATGAACAAAATGGCCGGTGAATTGAAGCGTGACGGAACACGAGCTGAGGAATGACTGAGTATTACACGCTAAAATTATGACTATTAAACATTGAAATAAAATATCTGAAATATTAAAGCCCATGTGGCCGCAGCCGAGGCTCAGTGGACTGTCCAAAGCCAGTCAGAGACTATATCAGTGTTCAGGTGAACTGTCCAAAGCCAGTCAGAGACTATATCAGTGTTCAGGTGAACTGTCCAAAGCCAGTCAGAGACTATATCAGTGTTCAGGTGAACTGTCCAAAGCCAGTCAGGTCAGAGACTATATCAGTGTTCAGGTGAACTGTCCAAAGCCAGTCAGAGACTATATCAGTGTTCAGGTGAACTGTCCAAAGCCAGTCAGGTCAGAGACTATATCAGTGTTCAGGTGAACTGTCCAAAGCCAGTCAGGTCAGAGACTATATCAGTGTTCAGGTGAACTGTCCAAAGCCAGTCAGAGACTATATCAGTGTTCAGGTGAACTGTCCAAAGCCAGTCAGGTCAGAGACTATATCAGTGTTCAGGTGAACTGTCCAAAGCCAGTCAGGTCAGAGACTATATCAGTGTTCAGGTGAACTGTCCAAAGCCAGTCAGAGACTATATCAGTGTTCAGATGAACTGTCCAAAGCCAGTCAGAGACTATATCAGTGTTCAGATGAACTGTCCAAAGCCAGTCAGAGACTATATCAGTGTTCAGGTGAACTGTCCAAAGCCAGTCAGAGACTATATCAGTGTTCAGGTGAACTGTCCAAAGCCAGTCAGAGACTATATCAGTGTTCAGATGAACTGTCCAAAGCCAGTCAGAGACTATATCAGTGTTCAGATGAACTGTCCAAAGCCAGTCAGAGACTATATCAGTGTTCAGGTGAACTGTCCAAAGCCAGTCAGGTCAGAGACTATATCAGTGTTCAGGTGAACTGTCCAAAGCCAGTCAGAGACTATATCAGTGTTCAGATGAACTGTCCAAAGCCAGTCAGAGACTATATCAGTGTTCAGAAGAACTGTCCAAAGCCAGTCAGAGACTATATCAGTAGGGATGCACCGATCGATCGGCACGTGACCGGAAATGGCCGATTTCCACGTGATCGGCCTCGATCGGTGATCTGCGCCGGTCACTCCAAAATGCCGATTCTGTGAGCCGATTTTCAAGTGACGTGCGCGCACCCAAAAGCAGCGAGACCGAGACGGATGAGTTGCAGTCAAAACAAAAGCTGCCACTACACACTGCATGCCACAGCATGTCTTCGTCAGTGTGGAGCCGCGGACTGGAGGGGCCGGGTAGGTTGGAGTCCACTGCAGTCTGAGCGGCTCGCTTCACCTCACCCCTCTTCCGCGACCAGCTGCACTCCACATCACCGCTGCCTGCTGCTGCTGCTGCTATCTGCCAGTCACGTTGTAACGTGGATACAGGAGAGGACTTTTGTTTCGTATTGCGAATAGAACGACGAACATAATAATAAAACGCATCGGACCAGTGTGCAAGGTTTACTGTGCGAGATGATTTTTTTCCGAATGGCGGATTAAAAAAACGGACTGTGTGTAAACTACGATATTCAAACTGAGTCAACTCAAACTCATTTCCTCATCTAGGCTACTCAATAACAGCCAAATCCACAACTGTAGAGTGGGCATGGCTTCGAAGGTCTCTGGGCTCCAGACCTATAGGCTATAAACTCCTTGTCCATGGATAACATTTTGACGTTTATTTATTTTATTTTATTCGTTTATTTGGCAGGGACATATACAAAAAAAACATTAAACCCCATAGGGGAAGATATGCTTTGTAACAGATTTAGCCATAGGCTACTTTCCATCTGAAGCCCCTGTTCTGTTGCACGTTTTTTCTTTTGGAAAAGTAAATGCATGATAGCTGTGGGATATACTGGAATTAATTGTTTTATATTCATTGTATTTACACAAAAAAGAACAGCTCTGTCCAGTAACCTGGAACACTTTTATTTTGAGATGTTTTTGAGTGAGATCATCCTACCTCATGCAAATGATAAGAAATGTGACATGAATGTTAATTTTCTATTAAAGCAAAGTAAAAAAAAAAAAAAAAAACGTCAAAAAATAACCCGTCAATTATTGTTCTTAGAAAGAAAATCGGAATCGGCAAAAATCGGTACCGGCAAGTCAGACTATTCAAAAATCGGAAATCGGAATCGGCCAACAAAATCGCAATCGGTGCATCCCTATATATCAGTGTTCAGGTGAACTGTCCAAAGCCAGTCAGAGACTATATCAGTGTTCAGATTAACTGTCCAAAGCCAGTCAGAGACTATATCAGTGTTCAGATGAACTGTCCAAAGCCAGTCAGAGACTATATCAGTGTTCAGGTGAACTGTCCAACGCCAGTCAGAGACTATATCAGTGTTCAGGTGAACTGTCCAAAGCCAGTCAGAGACTATATCAGTGTTCAGGTGAACTGTCCAAAGCCAGTCAGAGACTATATCAGTGTTCAGGTGAACTGTCCAAAGCCAGTCAGGTCAGAGACTATATCAGTGTTCAGGTGAACTGTCCAAAGCCAGTCAGGTCAGAGACTATATCAGTGTTCAGGTGAACTGTCCAAAGCCAGTCAGGTCAGAGACTATATCAGTGTTCAGGTGAACTGTCCAAAGCCAGTCAGAGACTATATCAGTGTTCAGGTGAACTGTCCAAAGCCAGTCAGAGCCTACATCAGTGTTCAGATGAACTGTCTAAAGCCAGGAACAGTTGGAAAGATTCAACAGAATTCATATTTTATTTGTAGCAGTCTTACCTTGCTTTCAACTTCATTTTATTATTAATCTTTCAGGTCTTGCATTTTTTATTAGAACTGAAACTGCTGGAGCTTGGACTGAATATCAAATTGAATTTTATTTATGAAATATGCTGAAGGAGGAGAGACTGGCTGAAACTAGCCTTTTTTAGCCAATTTGTCCTTGCCAATCCTGACAGCAAAGAAAAGACTTTCATTTCCAAAAGCCAGACAGCCGTGGTCTGACTCATTATGGAATATTATTGCAGTTATCAGCCAACCTAAGACCTCGGCTTACAAGAAGATACACTGTTGAGGTTGAAATCACTCCTATTCATGAGGAATTATCCAACACGCTGTTGGCAGCAATCTTTCCCCTAAATGGATACATAACATTTTGTAATCAAAGCCTCCACATGTCTCCTGGGAGTCGTGCTAGGCACGGCTGATTGGCTGTCAGGGAGGGGCTTAGTCACAGCTGATTGGCTGTCAGGGGGGGGGGGGGGGGCTAACTGGGGTTTGATGTTTAACTGGGAGAGTTGCTTAACCTCCAGTGCTAGTAGACACTAGTTACTGACCTGTTACCACAACACAAAGGACACCCAACATAACACACCTATAGACGGTTTTCACCAGAGCGCAACCCCACAGCACTTCGGCAAACTGCAGAAATATTCACTCGACATCGTTACTTTTGTTTTCGCCGCTCAGCTGTATAGACGGTTTTCACGGAATGGTCAGTCCTGCACTTGAATGTTTTTTTTTTTCTTTTATGTCCATAGCAAACACTGCAACAGGAAGTGAGCGGGGGTTCAATTTAGAATGTTTTTGTTGTCAAATTAAAACCGACAATAGCACAAAACCTCATTGAGCAACGAGTCAACACGGCCATCGAGTCTCTTTGTCCGCGTCTTTTTTCACGGGTCAGTATCAGCAGCGCTCCTCTGTCTGTGGCCCGGGCTAAATGAGTCCGTTGGACGTCACCTCCTGAACGACGGCACCACAGTGGCTTGGACACACCGTGTTGCCTCTGCCGTTTAGATAGCTGGCGCTGCTGTTTGATTTAATCAAAGTTGGCTTTTGTGTGCGGCGCGGTCAGACATGAGGCCGCGGTGGTGACGCGACCTCGCCCCTCCAGCACAAAAGCAGCCTCTGTGCGGAGGAGAGACTGCACACAAACGCAAGCCGGGGGGATGAAAGGTCTCCTCAGTGTTTGGTGACAGTTATTACCCTCCTCCACTGAAACCCAATACCTGTGGGCCCAGATAGCATTATCTTCATGTGAGGTGCGCTGAGGGACAGGCTGTAATCTGGTGGGCCTGGAGCCCCCCTCCTCCTCCCTCTGTTCCCACAGCAGCACTGCTGCTCAGTGGAGATGATGCTGTGCTGCGGAGCAGACAGGTCTCGTTAGGAGACCGCCGCCCGCAGCAGCACCGTCTCTGACGGGCTAATAGCCGAGTGAGCAATGTGCTGTTCAACTTTCTCTTCCTCATTCAGTCATGCCGCAGCAACACAAACGCTAGTAACTACTCTGCGACAGAATCTCCCAAAATGATCAATATGCAGCACCTGTCAGCCTGGTGGTGCACTAACTCATTCCGCCACAGGGTGTGCTGCAATAATAAACTAACTGACCTTGAAGAGAAGACAGAATAGGTACCGAGGAGCAAATCAAACAAACAAGAGTCCTGGGAGGCAGCACATGCTGAGACCCTACCCCCTAAAGCTATTGGCACACACAGTCTCGCGTGTGTGTTTCGTATGCATTTTTTAAATCCGTCATGATCTGGAGAGAGAAAAATCGCACACTGGAGTCCGATGTGTTTTATTCATAGGTTGTCGTTCTCTTCGCAATGCGAGACAAATATTCGTCCTCTCCTGTATCCACATGACAACATGACAGGTGACAGCCAGGGGGCAGCAGCGGTGATGTGGACTGGAGAAGGCAGATGATGGCAGGAGGTCGGGGGAATGGCAGCCGTATCGAACTGGACAGGAGCTCCGTACTCGCCTTCACCTCGACCAAGCCGGCTGTGGTGCTCCGTGGCCGGGTGCTACAGCACCACGTCTCTCCAGCTAGCTCCCTGCTCACTGGAACCCTCCCCCAAACACATACACACACACACGGGGCAAGAGGCTATTGGCCGATGCGAAAAGCGCAAAAAATTTAACCTGTTCCGAAAACTTGAATGACGGACGGCGGTTTCGGAGTCAGTGTGTAAATGTGAGTGAGAACATGAGGTCATATTTATTTTCAAACGTGCGACAATTTCGGATGAAAACTACGGACTTGATGTGCAAAAGCCTTGGAGACAGAACTGCACCACGGCCTCTACTGAGAGGAGCAGAGAAGAACTGCACCACGGCCTCTACTGAGAGGAGCAGAGAAGAAAATTATATGGGAAAGGAGGTGGTACAACTCTGCTCAGTTAATAGCAGACACCAGCAGATCGCTCACCGTCTTCACTACTCCGAGCATAAATTACACAAGACCTTCCCTTCTGTCTCAGCACCGTGTGACAGCAGGTGTCAGGTGTCACACTATCTCATGCCTTCTGGTTCTGCCCTTCACTAACGAGTTTCTGGACCAAAATATTTGACTGGTACTCTAACTTGGCCTACAATATAACCCTGCAGCCGGAGGCAGAACTCGCCATCTTCGGCTGCTCGGAGTCCTCTCTGAACTGCCCTAGAGGCTACAGCTGTGCAACAGTCTCCGACTGGCACACGGGACAACTGTTGCAAAAAAAACTCATTCTGAAGGAATGGAAGTCCCCCTCTTCACCCTCTTTTCAATTGTGGTTGACGGACATGGCCTCTGTTATACGGATGGAGAGACTTAGGTTCCTGAGGACCAACTCACTGAGGACCCGTTTCCAGCCTACCTCGATGAGGTTAGGGGCGACGGGTGACTCGCCTGCCTGGTTTCTCATGGACCCCTTGCGTGGGATCCCAGGCACAATATCTCTTACAAGCACATACGCACCTGATGTGGCTGGTAGGGCAGCACCATGTTGTAATATTGAATGTCCATAATGTATGTATATACTTTTTTTTTTTTCTTTTTTTTTCCTGTGTCCGAGCCTGTTCGTTTGTCCTGTTTGTGTATTGTTCAAAATAACAAAAAGAATAAAGTATTGAGAGAGAGAAACTGGGAGACAGGCAGCACATGTTTAGAGAGGGAAAGTGTTTGGCCCATTTGGGAGCTAAGAGGTTTAGCCTGGAGAATGGTGAGCAGCGCTAACGGCTAACCCCAGTCTCACAGCAAGTCTGATCAGATTCATAAACCCCAGTCTCACAGCAGGTGTGATCAGATTCATAAACCCCAGTCTCACATCAGGTGTGATCAGATTCATAAACCCCAGTCTCACATCAGGTGTGATCAGATTCATAAACCCCAGTCTCACAGCAGGTGTGATCAGATTCTAACCCCAGTCTCACATCAGGTGTGATCAGATTCATAAACCCCAGTCTCACATCAGGTGTGATCAGATTCATAAACCCCAGTCTCACAGCAGGTGTGATCAGATTCTAACCCCAGTCTCACAGCAGGTGTGATCAGATTCATAAACCCCAGTCTCACAGCAGGTGTGATCAGATTCATAAACCCCAGTCTCACAGCAGGTGTGATCAGATTCTAACCCCAGTCTCACAGCAGGTGTGATCAGATTCATAAACCCCAGTCTCACAGCAGGTGTGATCAGATTCATAAACCCCAGTCTCACATCAGGTGTGATCAGATTCTAACCCCAGTCTCACAGCAGGTGTGATCAGATTCATAAACCCCAGTCTCACATCAGGTGTGATCAGATTCATAAACCCCAGTCTCACATCAGGTGTGATCAGATTCATAAACCCCAGTCTCACATCAGGTATGATCAGATTCATAAACCCCAGTCTCACATCAGGTGTGATCAGATTCATAAACTCCAGTCTCACATCAGGTGTGATCAGATTCATAAACTCCAGTCTCACAGCAGGTGTGATCAGATTCATAAACCCCAGTCTCACATCAGGTGTGATCAGATTCATAAACTCCAGTCTCACAGCAGGTGTGATCAGATTCATAAACTCCAGTCTCACAGCAGGTGTGATCAGATTCATAAACCCCAGTCTCACATCAGGTGTGATCAGATTCATAAACTCCAGTCTCACATCAGGTGTGATCAGATTCATAAACTCCAGTCTCACATCAGGTGTGATCAGATTCATAAACTCCAGTCTCACATCAGGTGTGATCAGATTCATAAACCCCAGTCTCACAGCAGGTGTGATCAGATTCTAACCCCAGTCTCACAGCAGGTGTGATCAGATTCTAACCCCAGTCTCACATCAGGTGTGATCAGATTCATAAACCCCAGTCTCACATCAGGTGTGATCAGATTCATAAACCCCAGTCTCACAGCAGGTGTGATCAGATTCTAATCCCAGTCTCACAGCAGGTGTGATCAGATTCATAAACTCCAGTCTCACAGCAGGTGTGATCAGATTCATAAACCCCAGTCTCACATCAGGTGTGATCAGATTCATAAACCCCAGTCTCACAGCAGGTGTGATCAGATTCATAAACCCCAGTCTCACATCAGGTGTGATCAGATTCATAAACCCCAGTCTCACATCAGGTGTGATCAGATTCTAACCCCAGTCTCACAGCAGGTGTGATCAGATTCTAACCCCAGTCTCACATCAGGTGTGATCAGATTCCTATTATTTGGGAGCTAAGAGGTTTAGCCTGGAGAATGGTGAGCAGCGCTAACCCCAGTCTCGCAGCAGGTCTGATCAGATTAATATCAGTCATACTGACTGTAAGTACGCACACGAGTGCAAGCGACTGATGTGCACTGCTGGATCACCGCCCGGGCTGCACAATCTATCAGCTATAATCATACCTTTCCATTTTGCCTCCCACTGTAATAATCAGTACATTTCAGCCATATTGAAGCACTTCATTTAATTTCAATTAGAGCTCCCAAAAGTCCCAATAATGCAACAAGAGCAATACAACTATTTAGTTTCCACCAATGAATTGAGACTTCTAATTGTGATTAATGTGAACAGTGTGATCATCAACATGTGCGATCAACATCTGGCAAAATAGTTACACAGTGTTTCCCCTAGGAAAAATGTCAGGCCCGGAGGGATTTCGAATTCGAAACTCGACCGCAACGGTGGGGGGGCCCTCGCTGGCAACGCTAAACTTTTAGCTAACCTGTTCGCATCTATGTTCACAATGAACATCTAGCTGTAGCTGAAACCAGAAGCACATCTAGCTGTATCTGATAGATTGATTGATTGTGTCATACACTCTGGTGGCGAGCCCAAGACACATCCAAACATCCTGTTGCAATATTTGTGCATCACACACACACACACACACACACACACACACACACACACACACACACACACACACACACACAGCTAAATACTGTAAACAGAACAGAGGTTAGTATCATGCAGAACAAACAAGGTAGATCTCTTTTTTGCCCAGGCTTTACAGATAGCATGTGCTATGCAAAATGCATCTTTCATAAGCATCTACCTACCGGACCCACGGAAAAAAAGTGAATCGGCGATTGTTTTGTTTTGGTCCGAGTCAAACGTTCTCTGGCCTCTCGTGACTCTGAATACAGCAGAAGTGCTATTTTTCTGTCCAAGTACAACTGTTTTTATAAGGTTTTTAAGAAACGTCAATGGGAAAATGAGAAGGGGGAATGAAATCTCTTAGGCCCCACGCTGAACCCGGAAGAGGGCGTGACTCAGGCACTCTCTATATAACAGCTCATCATAATATAATAGCTTCATCAATTAAAAATCAATTAACTGTCAAGCAAACGAGTATGTGTAGAAGCAAATGAATGGAGGCGGCATATAATTTGCCATACACAGAGAGCCCAGTTACAGCTTAATTGAACAGTCTGCTATTTGGTGTAGGAGCTCTGATGAAAGCCATGAAGCCTTTATCACTAACTAAGGCAGGCGTTGCTACACACAGGACTACGTCGCAGTCAGACTTTGCCCTGGGGAATCTCATCATCACAACCAAAACAAGGCACAAAACCATCACAATGAATCAACAGAACTCGGTACATGATACGACAAGAGCTTCCTGGAGGTCATCACCTGTAGCCTCAAAGCTATGCCCTGTTTGATTAGACTCCAAATGTCACCAGCAGAGAAACCACAGAGCAACTTGAAGAGCACTTTGGCTCATCAAGGAGAAGCTTACCCCGCAGTCTATGTGATGGTGACCAAACTCCTTCAAGTCCTGCACAACGTTCATCTGAGGTCCATCAGAGACAGAGAGAGCAGGTGTGTTTATACAGAGTGCAGGTATGCTCAGCAGCACTAGCCCGGCACGTGAGCTCCCTGATTACACGGAGCTAAATATGGCTTTGTGCTAACACAGACAGTAGGCAGATCAAAGCTGTGATGTCAGAGGGGAGGGAGGAGCCTATAGGCCACAGGTCAGGTGTCTGCTGCAACTCCAATGGCCCTCCGACTCACCCTATCCTATCATGCCTGTTCTACCTCCTTCCTGTTGGCATGCTATGACCCAGAGCCGTGTATATAGAAGAGTCGCGACATCTCCATCCACTCCAATGGACCAGTTTTTTTTACTCCCAAGAGTTCCAGGAAGTAAGGTCCTGGATTAAGCAGCACTGTCGAGTTGCAGCAAAATGGACAGTTTGTGTTGTACTTTGAATTTTTTTTTTTTTATCAAATTGTACATTATCAGCTTTATTTTAGCATTCAAAAGTAGTGCGAGACCCCTTCCTGGCTGTTCATTGGCTAATGAACTATATACTATACAGTATAACACGTTTCACCCATCTATCAGGCAAAATGATCAGCCTGAGTGAAGGTTTAATGTCATCATGTAAATCCATAGGTGAGCATACTTCTGATCCATACTTCTGATGCGATGACGATACAACTTGCGATAAATAAACAAATATTGACGTATGCATATTAGCAGTTCGTATGTCTTTCTGCTTTAATAATGCTAACATAGGCCCCAAACATTGAATAGCCTATGTCCACTGAATAAAGAAATGAAATACACACTGACTCGAGCTGAAACTCCACACAGTGTGTTTTGGCTTTGGCGGGGGGGGGGGGGGGGGGGCGGAGTCACCGCTGCAAGGAGAACGTGTACGTACGCTGGATTGACAACACAAGACAAAACGAGCACATGTGGAGTGGGAATGCATGACGCATGTAAATAAAATCAATGTTGTTATTCATTGCGTTTCAGGCAGTCTTTTTATTCGTCGTTTATTGCGCATGTTCATATTGCGATGACGATGAAAATACGATGTGTGGCGTCAATGTAGTCATCAGAAGGTCTACGCAAACCTTGTGTGCCTCCTTGTGTGCCTCCTTGTGTGCCTCCTTGTGTGCCTCCTTGTGTGCCTCCTCCAAGCCATGGAAAACCAAAACGGATGCTGAATTTGAAGGGAGGCACTTCTGCACTGCGGTGAAGTTATAGTTGGATATTCAACAGAGTGTGAATGTCTGTCGAATATCCAACCTAAAACTAACTTCACCACCGCCATTTTTTGCTGCTCTCAACAGAGAGTTAGCAACAGCTTCTCTCCCTCGCTCCCTCACTCTCTCTCTCCACGCATCCTCCTCTAAATCCAGGTGGACTCCAGAAACTAGTCTAAACAGAACTATCTCTGTACTACCTACACGAGCATGGTGACTCCAGCTGTCCATATCCTCTCTGCAGGATGTAGGCAACCAGACATCAGTGATGGGAGGGATCCATTTGATAACCCCAACGCCACACCCACTCTCTCTCTCACCGCCCTTTCCCTCGAACATCCAAACCACGCTTCTCTATAGGCGCTGACCCAAAATAACCCAAGCCAGTGTTACATCACATGGAGCAAATACAGAACAGATGATCGACCCGGGAACGATTGCCCCCCCCCCCCCCCTTCCATCTCCCCTGCTGGTCAGCTTTCACATTACAACATTTCCTTCTGCGCTTCGGAAACGGAACAGAGTGCACTTGCTTCATCAACTATGCCTGGAGTTTATCCTCGCTCCGTGTGTTGTCTATGTGGTTCGGAAGGGTTGGCTTTCACACTCACAAGTGTTTTCCGTGCCCGGGCAGCACGCCAAAGCGCTCCCCCCAGACCACCTTTTCAAGTGGATCCTGTCACAGTTCCCCGTCGCGCGCCCGGGCGCGCGGAACGGAATGGAACACAACGCTCACACTCGTCAAACGTTCCCGAAACTGGAACGTTTTGGGGACAAGTGTGCTCGGGAACGGTACCGGCCGGGCGCCAGTGAGGAAGCACCCTAACGGCACTGTGGAGTACCAGGAGGCTGAAGCACACACACTTTGCAACAGAAAACGGTGACCTTTAGCTTTAAGGCATCAGCTGACCTGTCATCCAGAGCTACTTTCCCTGTGAGCACAGCAGCAGACACACCCTTTAATGTACATCAAGATTGTGTGTATAGATGGATTATATGTATGCCAGCTATTAAAAAACACCTCTGCTATATTGTAATCCCACTTCTCTTTCCCTCGCCAAAACACACACTTTGTCTTGTAATATTCTTCACATCCTTTCAAACTGATAGCAAAGAGCTTGTCTAGCTTGTTCCTCTCATGCATCATGACAAATCATTTGAACAAGTATCTTAGTATCCTGTCTGTTTTCTGTCTGCTTCCTGGTTGGATCATCACATGAAGGCTTATTTCCCTATGTATCTCCTGTGTATTTGGATTGGAAATTAATTGCATTTATACTTTGTTGGTACTATACAGAGAGCCAAAGTCAACGTCACTTCCTGCTTCAGCACTGTACCAGAGATTTTCATCCGCCATTTATTTTCCCATAGACATTTCGTTCCAGGGCATAGAGCACATTACTCTTCAGAGAGGGGGTGATGTTGACAGGAGGTTGTGCCAGAGAGAGCTTTTTTGGATCCACACCCTAGAAACTTTACAACCTCTGGATCTAAATGAGGATTTTGACATGAGTGTTGTGCTCTGAATAAATTACAATATATTGTATATGTTTTATCTTATATGATGGCTACTGCCTGATGTTTACATTATTGTAACATTCTCTATTGTTTTTTGTTCTGTTGTATATATTGTAAATTATATTTGATGTACTTTACGTTATGTACCAGCTCAGTGGCCTTGTGGTCTGAGCGTCCGCCCTGAGACTGGGAGGTCGTGAGTTCGATCCCCGGCCGAGTCATACCAAAGACTATAAAAATGGGACCGTTTGCCTCCCTGCTTGGCACTCAGCATCAAAAGGGTTGGATTTGGGGGGTTAAATCACCATGTGATTCCCGAGCGCGGCGCACGCTGCCGCTCACCGCTCCCCCAGGGGATGGGTCAAATGCGGAGAACAAATTTCACACATTGTGTGACAATCAGTCCTTTATAGTGTTTCTTGTCTCAGTGGACACTTGTGTCTTTGGGTTGTGGTCCTGAAAATCTATAGGACTACAATTCCCTTGATGTTTAGCCACCAGGAAGTGTGTGTGTGTTTTTTTGACACAGGTGTTGTACATTGGCTAATCAAGTGATGATTGTCTGAACCTTTATCCACCTTATTTTTGGCGGCCATTTTGCCTTACGTTAAGTATGGGTTCTATTTCCGGTGTAACCAATTTAGATAACCCAGCCCCTGACAAAAAAAACGTCTATGAGGATTTTACCCTTTTACAGCAGAGCCATTCTGCTCTACAACCGTGTCGTTCGGGTGCTGGGATAACGTAATGCATTGTGGGTAGTCGGCTACTAACTGTGGCTAATGTTAGCGGCTAGCTAGCTATGTTACATGGCAGTAAAACGCCACCAAATTGATTTAACTTTTAACCATTTCGAGTAACACACATTTCGAGTTTCCATACGGACCTCCAGCGTTGGTTAGTTGTTTATAACGTGACTATATTTATAACTTTTATAACGGACTCCAGCTTCCGGTTTATAATTCGGGTCTGCAGCCAGAGTATAACAAAGGAAATGGCAAGCGGCAACAATGAGTCACGTTAAACCGGACCTTGTACCCACGCTTCTTTTTTACAGTGGGGCATTCAAAAATAAGGTGGATAGGCTGTATTCACTTGTTACCTGTCTTATGCCTGAAGAAGGTGTATGACCGAAAGCTTGCAATAAATACGATATTTGCACAGATTTGAGTGTGCGGACGCTCCTTTTTTCATTCATCTTGATACTTTTAAGCTCCAGCACCTCAGCAAAGTCTGATACCGGATGAGCGGTGGTAATTTTACTATTTTGATCCATAGACATTTCGTAAAATGCTTATTAAAATTGTTTTACTTGGTCAAATCAAACGGTTCAGCTATATATATTTAGAATCGGGAGAGAGCATAGAACATTTCACTCAGACCAAAACTTTTTTTGTAAATGCAGACTTAAAGAAAATATTTTTTTTATGTATTTTTTATTCTTTTTTGGTCCGAGTGAAATGTTCTATGGTCTCTCCCGATTCTAAATATATCTGAACTGCTTAGTTTGAACAAGTAAAACTATTATTATACGCATTTTACGAAATGTCTATAGGAAAATAAATGGCGGATGAAAATCTCCGGTACAGTGCTGAAGCAGGAAGTGACGTTCACTTTGGCTCTGTATTGTGTTGAAATGTGTCTCTTGACAACTTCTGGAGGTGGTTTCGACGATCTAATCTCAATTCACACAAAGAATTCATTTAAAAAACGGAACTTCAAATCAGCGTATGCTTGTCAACTTGTTTGTAGACGTAGAGAGTTGGTGCTGGTGGATCATGGCAGAAATGCCTGTGTGTGTTGGGCGCCTGAAGCAGAAAGTGTGGGCAGCTTGTAGAGATGACTGTTGTTTTGGAATGGCGTGCACCGCTGCCGCTTGGCGTGGCGAGAGGATTCCAACGCCTCCAGCCTCAACAAAAACTAAATCAAGGCTGTATTGTGAATATTATCCACCCCATCCCCACCCCCACCCCCACCCCATCCCCACCCCCCAGGCGCACCAAACCGACCCTGAGACACCGCTGTATATCATAAACGGGTACCTGTAAGACCTCCCCTAACGCTTCCATTCTACAGTAAATACAGTGTAATTACAAGTCTGACACTGCTCATCTCCTCCATCGTCCTTAAATTATGGGCTTTGAGGAGATGATAAATTGGCTGGGTGAAGCTTGGAGCCAGCAGAATCCTCCTGGTAATTTACAGCACTCCTCTTTCATCCGTCTCTTCTATGGAGCTAAATACATATTTCATTTGTCTCTTGTACTGTATGTAGCTAAATACATATTTCATTTGTCTCTTGTATGTAGCTAAATACATTTTATTTCTCTCTTGTATGTAGCTAAATACATTTTATTTCTCTCTTGTATGTAGCTAAATACATATTTCATTTGTCTCTTGTATGTAGCTAAATACATTTTATTTCTCTCTTGTATGTAGCTAAATACATTTTATTTCTCTCTTGTATGTAGCTAAATACATTTTATTTCTCTCTTGTATGTAGCTAAATACATATTTCATTTGTCTCTTGTATGTAGCTAAATACATTTTATTTCTCTCTTGTATGTAGCTAAATACATTTTATTTCTCTCTTGTATGTAGCTAAATACATTTTATTTATCTCTTGTATGTAGCTAAATAGATTTTATCTGTCTCTTGTATGTAGCTAAATACATTTTATTTCTCTCTTGTATATACTGTAGATAAATACATTTTATTTCTCTCTTATATGTAGCTAAATACATTTTATTTCTCTCTTGTATGTAGCTAAATACATTTTATTTCTCTCTTGTACTGTATGTAGCTAAATACATTTTATTTCTCTCTTGTATGTAGCTAAATGCATTTTATTTCTCTCTTGTATGTAGCTAAATACATTTTATTTCTCTCTTGTATGTAGCTAAATACATTTTATTTCTCTCTTGTATGTAGCTAAATACATTTTATTTCTCTCTTGTATGTAGCTAAATACATTTTATTTCTCTTGTATGTAGCTAAATACATTTTATTTCTCTCTTGTACTGTATGTAGCTAAATACATTTTATTTCTCTCTTGTATGTAGCTAAATACATTTTATTTCTCTTGTATGTAGCTAAATACATTTTATTTCTCTCTTGTATGTAGCTAAATACATTTTATTTCTCTCTTGTATGTACCGGTAGCTAAATACATTTTATTTCTCTCTTGTATGTAGCTAAATGCATTTTATTTCTCTCTTGTATGTAGCTAAATACATTTGATTTCTCTCTTGTATGTAGCTAAATACATTTGATTTCTCTCTTGTACTGTATGTAGCTAAATACATAATTAATTTGGCTCTTTATGTATTAGCTTAGCTATAAGGTATTTCTCAAAGCATCAAAGGTTTCTAACAAACTCCTGGTCCCTTCTAGTATTTTGGAGTTTATCATTGAGTTTTGTGTTCTGCATTGAAAAGAGTGAGAGTTTCAGTCAACCTTCCATAGAGACGTAAAGGTTCACCATCAGCACTGGGATTTCAAACTAGGCTACACGAGCTGGCACTATATTCAGACACACCTCGAAGAAGTTAGCGGCAGGATGCAGCATTGTTACAGGTGTACTTCCTGCTAGGTGTCACAGGTGTATTTCCTGCTAGGTGTCACCTCCTCTCTGCACACACTAACACGCCAGGACGAGTCGTCCACCTGGCGCTCTCCTCTGCTGACTTGGCCAAAATCCACTGTCTGGCACTGAGCCAGGTCTCTAAAGACAGAGAGCTCATGCCATCATCACTTTTCAAACCAATCCCACAACGTCACTGCTACAAACGACGATACAGAAAAGGCTTCCTGGAACCTGCTGGTCTGGATCTACTACACTGATGAACAAAGTGTCTCTGATGGTGGTGCAGGGCAGGAATATGACTGTTCAATGTGCTATTCTTACTACTGTCATTTGCTACTGTTGTGTCAGCTAGCCCTCCTCTCCCTGTTCTCTCCACATGCTCTCTCTCATACTCCCCACCTCCTCCCCTTCCTGAACTCTCCCCCCACACTATTATAAAGCATGGCACCCATTCTCTTTCTCTTGCCCCCTTCCCCACCTCTCCTTCCCTTGTCCTCTCCTCCCCCACATTTCATATTCCCTCCCCACCTCCTCCCTCTCCCTGCTCTCTCCTCCCCAACACTCCCTCCCCCCTCCCTTCTCCTGCTCTATCCTATATTTCTATATTTCTCTATCAATTGTTCAATGTGTTATCATTACCACTGTAATTTGCTACTGTTGTGTCAGCTAGAATTAGCTAGACATATTTTCTGTGAAGCCCTCTGGGACATGCTTGTGAATGAGGGCTATAATACAAATAAACTTGACTTGACTTGCATGGCAATATACACAGGCTGGTCACAAAGTGTTTGGAGAGTCAGCAGCGTTAGCGATTAGTTACATGCATGCCACCACGTTGGAGGAGTGAGAAGAACGTTTGTAACGTTATTGCCCTTCCTTCCTCCCTGACAAAAACAAAGAAAATGCAGAAGTTGTGTTTGGAGGTATAGTGTGTTTGGAGGTATAGTGTGTTTGGAGGTAGAGGGACTCAAAATGTGCTGTGGAATGTGGAAAGGGAAAGGTAGCTTTTGTCAGGCGTGACAGTAGAGAGGAACAGGTGTGACAGTAGAGAGGAACAGGTGTGACAGTAGAGAGGAACAGGTGTGACAGTAGAGAGGAACAGGTGTGACAGTAGAGAGGAACAGGCGTGACAGTAGAGAGGAACAGGTGTGACAGTAGAGAGGAACAGGTGTGACAGTAGAGAGGAACAGGTGTGACAGTAGAGAGGAACAGGCGTGACAGTAGAGAGGAACAGGCGTGACAGTAGAGAGGAACAGGTGTGACAGTAGAGAGGAACAGGTGTGACAGTAGAGAGGAACAGGTGTGACAGTAGAGAGGAACAGGTGTGACAGTAGAGAGGAACAGGTGTGACAGTAGAGAGGAACAGGTGTGATAGTAGAGAGGAACAGGTGTGACAGTAGAGAGGAACAGGTGTGACAGTAGAGAGGAACAGGCGTGACAGTAGAGAGGAACAGGCGTGACAGTAGAGAGGAACAGGTGTGACAGTAGAGAGGAACAGGTGTGACAGTGGAGAGGAACAGGCGTGACAGTAGAGAGGAACAGGTGTGACAGTAGAGAGGAACAGGTGGACAGTGGGACTGAACTCGCAGCAGAAACACATTTTGGCAGGTTTTTAGGGAAAAAAGCACAGAATTGCACAGAAGAAATGAAGCCACACACTAGCTGGAGCCTCCGCGGGGAGCACTTGCCGGCCAAACGAGAAGAATTATTCGCACACCAGCCTCCCTCCGCTGAGTGTCTTTAATTGGTCTAAAATGTCACATTTTTGTGTTGCCTTGTGGGAAATGTTCCACTTTTCTCTTCAAAGTTTCAAGTTCAAGTTTGTGTATTTGGATCGTCCTAAATCACACACACGTCTCTGAGGACTTTACAGAGGTGTGTCTCTCGCTAAAAACACAAATCAATGAGCAGAATTGAATAAACTTATAAAAGACGAGCAAAAACAGTCGGTGAACAAAAATTCTTCAGGTTCATTGTCTTTGTTTACACTCATTAAAAAAAAACTTGAACCTGGTTCAGTTGAGTGGGCGAACACATACGGTACGGTACATACGCCATCCTTCTTTTTACAATTACAATGAGAACTCAACTTTTCCCTCTAGTTTGTGGATATTTGTATGGAAATTAAATTATTCAAATTGAACTAGCTAACGAGCAGGTTCACTGGAGCAGGTGTACATGGCAAGATCCAGTCCAATAGGTGAGGCCCATGATGTGACTTCAGACAGGAAGTAACCCCTGGGTGTGTTGCCCCCACTGACCTCAAGAATATTATGGACAAAGCCATCCACTACTTTTTGGACTCACATTTTGCAATAAAGTGTTGTCTGACTCTGGCGCCATCTTCGGCTCCTTAGGCTGTGTGTCCATCTAGCGTCTTTTTCCGACCGTTAAACGCTGGAAGTACGCTAGGAAGCGCTGATCTCAGCGCACAATATACAAGGAAGCAGTCTGAAACTAACCTTAGTTCAGTGCGGTAGTAGCTTGATAGCTGACAGCTAACATTAGCAAACAATACACATACAGTGATTTAGCTCAACACTCACCAGAAATATTAAGTGTCTAGCCAATCTGCTCCCACAATTGAGCCTTTCTGTCTCTGTTGTGATAGTTTCTCCATATGATTAGCTGCCAGAAAAGCAGTACCCGACACCAGCGTCTTTCTGAAAAGTTAAAATATTTTCAGCTGGGAGCGCTGGGAGTCGGGCGCACAAAAACGCCGGATCGCTCTGAAAATAGACGCTGGGCGCTGCGCACTTTCTCTAGACGTCCGTGTGCGCCCGCATACGCTCTCCCCCCATTGGAAACAACTGAAAAAAGATGCTGGATGTGAGGAAAAGATGCTAGGTGGACACAGGCCCTTACACACCTCACGTGAGATGGGAGTTTCCCAGAGCCGCCGCTCCGCCTGCTATTGGTCCGTGAGCGGCAAGCTGTGCCATCACTGGACAGGTGATCTGTCAATCACCCTCTTTTCTATCATCTGTGATACTCCAAACGGACGAGTTATCTAAAAAATGCCCCCCCCCTACAGTTGTTATGAAAAGGTGAAATGAGCTATATAGACCAAAACCGTGTTTCGCCCCTCACTGGAAACATGTTTAATCCTGTTACAAAGTCGGGCATTTCAACATGGGGCGAGTGCCTACTGCACCCAGCCCCAAGTGGCCATTCGAGGAACTACGGCCTTCAGGAACACTTCCTGGACTTCAGGTGGGAAGGTCCGAGCTTGCCCACTGGTTGCACCATGGGAACCCAGGAGGCAGGCAGCCATTTTAAATGTGCTGGAGTGGGTGAGGTCAAGCCAGTGCAAATACGGCTGTACCTTTTCCATCCAATTA
The DNA here is from genome assembly GCF_964638095.1 of Poromitra crassiceps. Taxonomy (NCBI): domain Eukaryota; kingdom Metazoa; phylum Chordata; class Actinopteri; order Beryciformes; family Melamphaidae; genus Poromitra; species Poromitra crassiceps. The sequence goes on from NW_028152058.1 coordinate 183,690, forward strand.
TAAAGTGAATGGGCCTTGAGCAGATGACTACATCAACTTGTCTACATGTGGTATAAAACATAACATGTGACACTCACTGAAGTCCTATACTATTCTATTATGACAGTGTGTTTGTCTAACTCAATGAGTTTATAGTAGTGATTTATGGTAATTTTATGTCCTACATGGTATCACTATAATATTCCTATATAGGGGCTTAATTACAGTGTGTCTGTGGTGGTACTAACTCAACAATGAGTTTATAGTGACTTAATCATTCAATGTTTTTATCTCCTATCAGTCTATTGTAGTTTTGCAGTTTCAACATTTCTACAGAATTGTCATGGCCACCAACAACAACCAAGCAACACGTTATAACAAAAACTCACGGCAGCCATTAAAACAGCGTGTTTGATAGAAAAGTAAAGTTAGTAACAGAGCCTCTGTATCCAGTACAGTATACACATGCAGTGTGTGTGTGTGTGTGTGTGTGTGTGTGTGTGTGTGTGTGTGTGTGTGTGTGTGTGTGTGTGTGTGTGTGTGTGTGTGTGTGTGAGCGCGTGCGTGCGTGCGTGTGCGCGCGCGCGTGTGTAACTTCACATTGTAACGGATTTGTAAATGACTCCTTACCTCGGACAGAAGAGACTCACTCAGGCGGCTTGTGGACGCATAATCCTCGGGGTGGAGTGGGTTGACTCGCGCCGCTTGGAGCCCGAGCTGAACGTCGTTAAAACGGGTTAAAACAAACGCACAGAGCGGCGGGGAGCTTCTCCTCGCTTCAGGAACAGAACAGGACGGAGTCCACTTTCACAAGCGAGCAACAGTTGTTAGTGTTTCCCAGGACAACTCAGCTCAGGAGGCGGAGCTAGCGAGAGAGTGGCTATGATACCCGCTTCCCCATTTCTCCGCTTCTCTGGACTCTCACAGTCACCTTACCTCATTCAATGTCACGTTAGTTTCAGTTAGCTTTCACACGGGGGTTTCCTAGCGTCTCTAAAAATGTCTAAAGTTTTTCTTATGTAGTCTAGTCAGGAGGAGTTTTTCTAATCTGACTGCCACCCTGCCACGGGTGCCCGAGTTACCCGGAAGCCAGCAGCAACACTCTGTGTGGTGTGTAGGCTACAGCTTCCTGTCTGAATTTTTTCAAAAATAAAGTTCGTTTAGTTAATTTGACAAGTCAACTTCACTAAACGAAACCAATTGGTAATATCATCGTAATAAAATCACCATAAAATGACCAAAGAATACGTTACTGTATGAGTTGTAAATCCATTTTTAACTTGTGAAGTGTACATTGGGTTATTCATAAACGCAGATAGTCTGGCAAGCGAGAGAACTGGCGTTATGTCTTTGGAGCCTCATCCGTTTGTTATGCTGGCCTGGCAACAACTGTGGGGCTATTAGTGGTCCTCAAATCCAGCCCTCTGCTGACTTTCTGGACCACACTACCAAGTTTCATTTTTGTATGCTTTTATTTTGAAGGCAAATGGATCAAATGGAAGTGATTTATCTGCCAACTCTTGCTTGTTTTGTCTGAGGTCTTATCATGTTTGAACCAAGGCAAGGCAAGGCAACAGTTTCACATCCTTGTAGTGATGGTAGATGTGACTCATATTTAAATAGTTCCCTCTCCTACTGGCTTCGTTAGTTCAGGAAGCATCGCAATGCATTTTAGCCCTGCACCTTTTTAATTTGCGAAATAGAGTTGACTAACATTTTACTTCAGATTTTTAGATAGGCAACAAACCAGTTTTCGTTTTATCAGCTGACATGTGTTGTTGTTGTTGTTGCTATGCCAAAATTAAGCTTGACCCGCTCAGTGTTCATGGTGATCCATCCACAGGCCAATTTCCACCATCTGTAGACACACACACACACACACACACACACACACACACACACACACACACACACACACACACACACACACACACACACACACACACACACACACACACACACACGTCACACACACACAATCTGAAGAAGAAAACTGGCATAGCCGAACTACTTGATATATAGTATATAATATAATAATAATATAATATATTATATAATATAGATGATGAAATACCATAAAATGTGATTCTATACATTCTACTACAGTCACACAATATGTGTTTGTTAGTCAAATCTTGTTGGGACCAGTATGTCAGTCAGATGTGGGACTTTGAAAACCCCTGTCAGCCCTTATTGGGAAAAACTCTTGTATGAATCATTGCATTGCAGATAGTAGGCTAGGCGCATGTTCCAGTAAGGTCTGCTGTGCTGAGAGGCTTGCTGTCTCACCATGAGAGTATAACTCCCAACAATCTCTTGTGGTATGAACTGCCATCTGCTGGTACAACAGGCTTACTGCAATGATCCCTCCCAGTGAAATCATTATACACACACCCAGGGATGAGGTGGAGGGCAAATCCAACTAATCGCATTTTAGCCCTGCGCCTTTTTAATTTGTGAAATAGCGTTTACACATATTTTAGCCTGACACGAGTCATTATTCACCGTATACATTATAGTAAGTAGTACTGTAGTAGCAAACTGAGTTACATGATACCTGACGCAGCATTTGCGTGTATATCCCTCATTTGTGTGTGTATCCCTTTAAGACCACGAACCACGTATGACGCGGTTCGCGGTCTTAAAGGGATACACACACAAATGCTGTATCAGGTATCAATGGGTTAAAGGAACACCCCGCTGATTTTCAACCAGCTTTGTTTCATTACAGAATCAGTAGTATATCCTAAAACAGTAAACAGTTCATTTAGTTTGACAATTTATTGAGAGTTGATTTGAGTTAAGTTGTGGACCAGTGATATCATGTGTATGAAGGACATCACTGGGTTGTAACATGATATGAGGGGAGTCATACAGAGTAAATGTTAAAACATCAATGTATTAACTAAAACTAACAGAAAATTACGAGCCACATCAACACAAACTACACTAAAATAGCCCGATATCAAACTGAATTGTCAACTTGTTACACTCATTTCCATCTTTTAGTCTGAGATTGCACTCCAAGTTATTTCTATGAGGGGATCCCCCAGGCGAACTCCACTCTCCCTAACCAATCACAATGTATAAGGGTTTATATATGTAATATATTTATTTGAGGGGGCAACGCACATCAATGAACATTACCGTTACTGTGTGTGTGTGTGTGGGGGGGGGGGGGGTGGGGTGGGGGGGGGGGGGGTGGGGTGGGGGGGGGGGTGGTATTGGCTAGCTTTACTGCCTTCGCTCTCGGGCAGTTTATTTATTATAACTACTCTACTGTAACTGAGCGCAGTCAGAGCCCTGCAGCCTCACCCCATTGTGATCATGACTGTGTTCAAACAGCCCCACTGCACTCTGGACAGAGCAGAGCGACTCACTACTCCTACAGTAACCCTACTGTACTATGCTGACAGACAGACAGACAGACACACAGACAGACAGACACACAGGCAGACAGACAGACAGACACACAGACAGACAGACAGACAGACAGGCAGACACACAGACAGACAGACAGACAGACAGACTGACTGACAGACACACAGACAGACAGACAGACAGACAGACAGACAGACAGACAGACAGACAGACTGACAGACAGACACACAGACAGACAGACAGACAGACTGACTGACTGACAGACACACAGACAGACAGACAGACAGACAGACAGACAGACAGACAGACAGACAGACTGACAGACACACAGACAGACAGACAGACAGACACACAGACAGACACACAGACAGACAGACAGACACACAGACAGACAGACACACAGACAGACAGACAGACAGATTCCTGGAATAAGTAGAGAGATTCGTCTGGTGATCACTTCCCAAACTGAGGTGGGCAAGCTGGATCTGAGTCTGTCTCACTCCAGTCTCAGTACCTATCTCAGATCACATAGGCGTAATGTTGCAGAAGTGTAACACAGCATTACTCAAGTTACTATCTCTTGACCTTTCCAAATAAACGCCTGCCATGCTTCCTCTGAGGCTGTAACAGGCAGAGCATAGAGAACTGATACAGGCAGAGCATAGAGAACTGATACAGAAAAAAACAGCCTGATAGACCTTGAAGGGCACGAATGAAATATTTGAAGAGTTAAATAAAAAAAATAGATTTCTACCTTTGGAGAGAAATATCATAATCTTAGCTTGCACCAAATACAAACTGGACAGAAAGTACCGCTAACTTCAGTTCTTGGTTGACTGAATGAGAACAGACGGGATCAACGAGCTATCTGGCCCCTCATCAAACACATTAACACAGTCAGTGTGACAACTACACCAGGTGTGCTTTCCATATTTCAGCTCACTCACATACGCTGAAATATGAAACCACACACCTGGTGTATTTGAATTGAATTGAACCACCAGCAGGCTGTTTCAGATGCCCAGCAGGCACTGTTATTCCCCATCTCAAGCATCTGAGCTTCTTCTTGTTCTTTCCTCCACTTGTAACCAATTGTGGGTTTGATAGGAGGTGGTGTTGAAAAGAGATAAATAGGAGGTGGTATTGAAAAGAGCCTCCGTTTGCCACCATGGTGAGCTGCACTTACACCCATTCTTGCCGTGTGGAGGAGGAGAGGTGAGGAGAGGAGAGGAGAGAGGAGGAGAGGAGAGGAGAGGAGAGGAGAGGAGAGGAGAGGAGAGGAGAGGAGAGGAGAGGAGAGGACAGGAGAGGAGAGGAGAGGAGAGGAGAGGAGAGGAGAGGAGAGGAGAGGAGAGGAGAGGAGAGGAGAGGAGAGGAGGGAATGTTAAAAGAACACGGGCGCGACGCAGACACAAGCAGGACACAAAGACCTACATCGCTTCCTTTGTGCTGTGATTAAAAGGAGGTTTTGTAAATGTGAGGACTTGGGCAGAAGAGGCTGGAGCCTGGCTAACACTTGGAAAGAGAGACAAAAACACTCTGGTTGCTAGTGGACTGGAGAGGGGGTGGGGGTGCATATCATGTGACTGAGCTGCTGGTGAGTTGTGGGCGGTGCTACTGTTTGCTGTCAAGTCTCTACACTGTACAAAGTTCTGATGCCAAAGATTAAAAAGAGCTCTGGGAACCTTACTCTGGGCTGAAGGGGCATTTTCTTCCTTGGCAACACAGGGCTTTTACCTGTGAACCCCACAGGTACGCTTCCATATAAACTCATTATAACCATCAGCTTAGAATTTACTTTTGGCCATGAGATATTCATATTTTCCAGTATGGTCTAAGAAGTCATGTCACTGTCATTCAGCTGTTTAGGATGGCTCACTGTCCAAAGGCTATTTCTGCCTAATTTCACTACCAGTTGTGTCCAGTAGACGGCGGTGTGTGTGTGTGTGTGTGTGTGTGTGTGTGTGTGTGTGTGTGTGTGTGTGTGTGTGTGTGTGTGTGTGTGTGTGTGTGTGTGTGTGTGTGTGTGTGTGTGTGGTCCTGTAGGTCAGTAAGTCCAGTTGATCCCATCAGCAGGGATTTACTGTCCTCACTGAGTCTAAACACACCACACTTCAAATGACTGCATGCAAACTCTCTCTCTCTCCCTCTCTCTCCCTCTCTGTGTGTGTGTGTGTGTGTGTGTGTGTGTGTGTGTGTGTGTGTGTGTGTGTGTGTGTGTGTGTGTGTGTGTGTGTGTGTGCATGTGTGTATCTCTGTTTGTGTGTGCATGTGTGTGCTTCTATGAGGCCATTTACACTTGGCGTTAACATGCATTTTCTGCAATCTGATTGCAGAAATGGTTGTCCTCTCAATCCGCATACAGTTGCTGTATCCAGATTGAGAGGACACATTGCATTTACACTTGTGTTCAATGTGTACACAATGCATCCCTGACCACCTCCGGAGGTGGTTTGGCCGATCAGATTGCAATCCTTCTTCAATGCGTTTTGGGGGTCTTTACACCTGGCATTTCAAGTGATAAAACACAATCTGATTGCAATCTGATCACAGAAAACGCATGTTAGCGCCAGGTGTAAATGGCCTCAGTGTGTATAGATATTTCTGCAATTGTCCCAACCAGTGCAGAAGACCATTTTGTATACATACCCAGACATATAGTGAAACACTCACTTTACCTTGATTGTATTGACAGAACAGCATTTATCTTAGCTTAGCCTTGTCATTATTGACACTACATCACATGCCTGTGTATGTCTACTAGATGTAGGCTATGCATTGTGTCCATGCCAGGTTGGCGTGTCCAATCAGCTGAGAGGGATTTGGTGAAGTCAGAGCGCACACACACACACACACACACACACACACACACACACACACACACACACACACACACACACACACACACACACACACACACACACACACACACACACACACACACACACACACACACACACACACACACATCCCACCTCCATTCACTAGCCTCCAGCAGATTAAATGCCTCAGATCTCTCCTGGCTAATTGGGAAGAAACACAGGAGTGAAGGCACAGCGACTCTGTAGAGAGGAATCAGGAGGAGGAGACTCGGGAAAGAAACAGGGAGGGCCCATCTTCTCAGGGTTCTCCTTTCTGAATATGTGGATGTAACCAAGTCAGTCGTGAAGGCTTAAATCCTACATGTATCGGAGTCAAATGCTTTTAAGCCAAAACACAAATGATTACCTCATTAAATGTCTCAAATCAAGAGCGGCCACTCTGTTGTAGTGTTCTCATTTTGCCAACCAAGGAGTTGAGCAGTTCCTTACTCTCCTTTGGAAAAGTACCATGTTTTGGATTCATTTTGCACCCCTTTTTCAATCATTTTCCAATCATTCAGTCATTTGAACATAGAGCTAAATAGATAGTTATAGTGTAGGATATGATCCATAATACAATGAAAATAAGCTATTTTTACAGCAACGTGTCAGATTTTGCTAGCGCTTTCCTATGTACATGTAGCCTGCTGCTGGTTGCCCCTCAGCATGATCACATGGTTTGCAAACAAGCCACTGGTCTTCTTGCCTCGGTTGCCATCTTGACGTGACGTCACCTGAAAACCGACGTCACCGCCCACATTTTATCAGCTCCCGGCCGCTCCCCCATTCCTTTTCTCCATAGATGTTTTGAAAAATCCTTATAAAGAGTTTTAAGGCTGGAGGGGGGAAAAAAACTGTGTCACGACTTCCTGTTCAAAACGCCGGCTGTTTTACCTGCTCAAACGAGTCTGACTCACCTGGTCAAACCTAAAGTTTAACTGACATTACGAGTCAGACTAGGTTTATGAGTGACAGGTTACAAGCTCTGATTGTATTTACACTTCCTGTTAGTCTCTCAAGCCACACGGTCTCTTCTGCATAAGGTGAATAGAGACGATGAATGGGGAATTCTCTGATGGAACGCGAGGAAAAGTGGGCGGTGACTCTTGAGCTCTGTAGGCACAATGACCTGTAATCCCAACATGGCTAACATCACAGGAGAGGACGAAGCCTGGCAGATGAAGGGCACCTACAGGAGGGAGGAGTCACAGACAGGAGGGAGGAGTCACAGACAGGAGGGAGGAGTCACGTACATGTTACACCCAAACACTCCCATTCACTCCCAGCTGCATGATCACAGCTAGACGGCAGGAAAGGTCTGAAAATTATGTCAAGCTGGCGTCATGATTAAGTGCGGCGTGTGATTGGTTGGAAGCAATCCGGCTGGATGGATGGGCATGATGAGAGTGGTGGGCGGGACTTGGAGGAGGGGTTAAATGGAGACTGGTGAAGTATAGGAGAGTATGGGGTCTAAATTTAGCCAATGGCTCGGGCCGGGGGGTGGAGCTAATCCTCTTTGCACTCGAATTATCTGGCCTTGGGATTAGGGAGCTTTGCCTCTATGCAACACATCTACTCTCTATGATGATGTCCCATAGCGGGCCGTACCATGTCCCCTGCTGGGGGGTGGAGGGGCCCTACCATGTCCCCTGCTGGGGGGTGGAGGGGGGTGTGGCCCCGCTGCTGTATCGGCCATAGAATTCATTCCAGGGACAATACAAGGACAGATGTATTCATGGAATTGCTGTAATAAAAAAAAGTGCCTGTCCGTTGTGGATTCAACTCTCTTACCACTCAGATACACCCATAATAAGCTGGCCTGGCCCTTCCGTCCTGCCTCACAGCGCCCTTAAAGCGGAAGGCCCAGGTTCAACCATCTACTCTGCTGAAGTGTCCTTGAGCAAGACATCGAATCCCATGCCAGCTCCCTGGTTTCTGCTCTGTGGCCGAGCCCATGGCCTCTGACCTCCCCTGTGGAAGATGCTTTTTGGAGAGTCCCACAGTGTGCAGTGTGTCTGTCCCCCTTGGTGCCAGTGGAGCCTGTTGTTTTCTAAGCCTGTTGGACTGTACCATTAGGTCATGCGGGGAGGAGCAGTAGTAGCGTTTCCTGTGGGGATGAGCCTGGGGGGGATCGTGAGGTTGGATCCTAATCCCTGGGCTGCAGCACGGCCTCAGGATAAACTGACATGTACTGTAGGCTTTGGACATCTGAAGAACGCTATTTGGATTTGAGCTTTTTTATATTGTTGTCAAGTTTGTATATAGTTTTTTTGTCCAAGAGGTTTTTTTTTTCATGTTAAGGGAATGCCAAGTCTGGTAAGTCAACTTTGATTTGAAATCTAAGCTGTGCTGTGGTATTTTAGTTTGTTCTTTTGTAAGGCAAATGTTTTCTTGATACCGTTTTAGAAACTGCGAGAAAGGCAGCGAGCAATAACTTAGAATCAGATTATTAAAAAAATATATTCAGCGTACTCTTGGGAGATACGTTATACCGTCATCGCATTTTTCAGGTTTTATCAGCGCTGACACACCATCATCATCAATATCAATATACAGAATTCTATACTTCAATCATCAAGCATTTTGGGATGAAGAAACAAAAACAAATCCACTGAGATTGATCAGAGCATATATCTCAATCTAGAAGATCCAGCCTATACGACTGTTATCATTTAGTCGACCAAGGACACGAGTTGCCTCCCTCCACCTTCCATCCTTGAAAAAGTATTTGTTTAAATTTACATTTACATTTATTTAAATGTATTGCCATCGATCTCTTGTATATCATTGTAGGTGCCACTACTTTTTTCAAACTCTTCAACTTTGAATGGAAGCTGATGTGTGAAGATGTGTAGACAGTGTAAGTCCAGTATGTGTAGTATGAATGGAGGACACACTCCTGCTATCAGTTTGGATGTCTACTAGAGAAGAGGAATCTGTACTTTCAATAGTCCAACCACATTCTGTTGTCATATTTAGTCCATCAATAAACCACCTCCAATGAAGGCCCAGGATAACAACTCTTTGCTACAAGACTGACCTTGACCAAGTCATGAGTCCAGAAAAGTAAGTTCATGCATGTGGCTGGTTACTAGACAGGTCCTCCACCAGAAAAACACATGAGGGATTCCCCTTTGACCTCCACAGGTCATCGAGGAGCTGAGATTAAACTGAACAGTGCTTTACTCTGCCCCATGACCACCAACACATACAGCACAATGTCGTTTATGCAGTCTGGTGGCCGCTTTTATTCAAAGGTCCCAAGAGTGCCGACATTTGTAGAATGGGTGGGAATCAAACCTCCAACCCTGGCAGTGTCGGTGCCTTGCTCAGTGGAACCCCTCCTTGTCTCTTATTCTGATGATGTCATATTGTCCCTGTCCAGTCCGAGTTGCATCACCCTCGGCCCATCGATCTGTTCAAATACAATTAGATCATTTCAGGGCACAAAATAAGTCTGTTTGCAGTGTTATTATATGTAAACATGAGGAAGCAACGCATTTGTCCAACTGATATCAAACAACAATATGTATTGTAGTTTGATATCAAACAACAATAATTGTAGTTTGATATCAAACAACAATATGTATTGTAGTTTGGGATCCTTTGTCAAATCAACTCTCAGGGTTCAAGGCTGAGCTTATTTTGTACAAAAACAGCAGAGGACACAGAGGTGAGAGAAACAAGACATGCAAACTGTGCAGGTGAGATGCAGCAAAACCCCCAAGGTGCTGACAAAGATATCTCACCAGTCACCTCTAAGAGAGAGAGAGAGAGAGAGAGAGAGAGAGAGAGAGAGAGAGAGAGAGAGAGAGAGAGAGAGAGAAAGAGAGAGAGAGAGAGAGAGAGAGAGAGACATCTCACCTCAAAGAGAGAGAGAGAGAGAAATCTCACCTCAAAGAGAGAGTGAGAGAGATCTCACCTCAAAGAGAGAGTGAGAGAGAGAGAGATCTCACCTCAAAGAGAGAGAGAGAGAGAGAGAGAGAGAGACAGAGAGAGAAAGAGAGAGAGAGAGAGGAGAGAGAGACAGAGAGAGAGGAGAGGCAGAGAGAGAGAGAGAGAGAGAGAGAGATCTCACCTCAAAGAGAGAGAGAGAGAGAGAGAAGATCAAGATAACAAAAATACAAAAACAGCAAAATGCATAAATAACCAGTGGAAATGAAAGGAGTTAGAATAACCCTGACGAGGCAGATAACGAGGAGAAGATCCTGGGAACATCTGGGTGGGGAAAATGAGTCAACTGTGGCTCATTAGGTAGAGCGGGTCGGCCACTAATCGCTTCGGATCATAGAGGACGGTGGTTCGATCCCGGGCTCCTCCTCATGTCGAAGTGTCCTTGGGCAAGATACTGAACCCCAGATTGATCCAGATGGCTGCTGGTAGTTTGCCACCATCGCTGTGTGAATGTATGGGTGAATGTAGGCATCAAATATTGAAAAGCACTATATAAATGCAGTCCATTTTACCCCTCCCTTAGCAAATACTGTTGCAGCGCCCTTGAGCAAGGCACTTAACTGTTCCAGTGGAGCTGCTCAGTGGCCAACAGTAGAAGATTGCGGTTGTACTGGACAGCGCGCAATGGCCAAGACTGTCTGACCACTGAGCAATTCCAGGTTGATAGCCGTTTACAGATGTGCAAGTGGTTTATATTGTTATAGTAGGCTAATTGTTTATAGCAGTTGGTTTATAGTCGACTAGGCTTAAAATGAGGCTACATGGGGTTTAAAAGTGAAAGGTTAGTAGATGGCGAGCCAAACCAAAACATACTGATCCAAATAGATGATGTGTGTGTACAGTACACGTGTTCCCCTGACTCCTCGCTTGTATGTCAAGAGAACCAAAACCTATAATGGCCCATTTCCACCGCTGGTATCAGCGCGGCCCCGCCTGCAGCTCGTCTCGCTTTTTTGTCTCATTCCACCGATCAAAAACGTGGACAGCCCGGGTTGAGTCGGGGTTGAGTCGTGCTAGTTTTGGTCCCTGCTTTGTTGAGGTTCCAGCGCTGTGAACCCGGTACCATACCAGTGACGTGAAAACACTGCAGATGAGTGATTGGTCAGGCAGAATCATGTTTACTGTATCTACTGACTGTCAATGCTGGATACCAGTTTAGTGGGGCTTACCTTCTCTTCTGTTAATGTTATTTCCATCAGTCTTTTGTGTTGCTGCCTTCGGCTCTGGTGAAATAAAATCGATCTCCTTGCTTCAGCTTTAACATGACGGTGGTTTTCAATTGTTTTGAGAGAGAAACAGTCTCCTCAGGAAGCCCTTTGTAGTTGTGTGCTGCGTCGGCTCCGCTAGGCCGGAGGCGGTGGTTTAGTGAAGCCGCGGTCTTGCCTGGTGAGAGGCCGCCGGGGTAGAGGCTTCCCGTCCCCCGCGCAGCGCATGCATGTGACTTTGAGTAACAACAAAGTGATATCCATTCTCCTGGCCGATTGTCACCATTTGCCCATGTACACTACATACACTATAAGCAGTGTTGGGCAAGTTACTTTCAAAATGTAATATACTACATATTACTAGTTACTTTCATTTGAAAGTAATACGTTATTCTACAATATTACTTTCTGTGTAAAGTAACTCGTTACTTATTACACTACTTTTGCATTACTTTTACCAAAACAACAGCAGCAGCAGAATGACAATCGCCGCCCCGGAACCATCCTGAAAAATAATTTCAACCGCCTTGTATCTTTTTTAAATATGTGCTTTGATTTAATAAAAAATAACTCCAATTTGTAACTTTAGTTACTTGACAAAGTAACTGGTATAATATTACTGAAATCCTATAAGTAATAAGTTATATTACTGAGTTACTGCTAAAAGTAATATATTACATGTAATATGTTACTTTTGTAATGAGTTACCCCCAACACTGACTATAAGAGGAGTCCACCGTATGCAATTGCAGGACCTGAGGATTATACCTGCAAGCTGTGGGTTACAATCTTCTTTATACAACTGCAGTCAGAGGCGGAGCAACACTGGACAGACTGACAGGTGTGTCAACATTACTGAAGTGAAATCAAAAGGAACTCAGAGCGACAGCACTGCTGAAGTTAGAAGACACTCTCTTCTTGCTCTCGAAAGAAGAAATCAACGTAAGTTCATCACACCTTTCTCAACAATACATCAGACTCTGAGTTACAAAGGTGAGTACAACAGATCATATTGACTGTTTAAACACAGCTGAATCCAGATGGATGTTTCCCTGTGTTCATTTTGCACTGATAGTTGTGGGAGCCAGCACTCAGAGAATCCTTTTGAGGGTTTTTATTCCTGTTGCACCACAACGTACGCGTTTCAGCGTTAGCCTTCGTCAGCGCTGACGAAGGCTAACGCTGAAACGCGTACGTTGTGGTGCAACAGGAATAAAAACCCTCAAAAGGATTCTCTGAGTGCTGGCTCCTTCTCTATTGCTTCAAGAAACTCTTGTGCCGTGCACCTAAGACTTTAAATTATCCGGTGAGTGTGCGGGCTGATAGCTCTCCAGCTATATATCTGCTTCGCACTGATAGTTGTCAAATTATGTTTTCAGTGAAGTGTAATTTAAATACACAACTCAAAATAACCTTTGATATCTAACCTTGCTATTTTTATATGAAAGAATTGTGTGCTACAGTATTTGTTATTCACACTTTTATTTTATTCTTATTTTATTCTTTTTACTCATTTTATTCATTTTGTCTTTCAACTTCTACCCATTTTTATTACTTGTTTTACTGCACCTTGTACTGCACCTTGCTCTCTGATTAGTGCATTTGTACCTGCTTTATGCTCTGTGTTTTTACCTGTAAAGCACTTTGATCGGCCTGTGTCGTTGTAAATGTGCTCTATAAATAAAGTTGACCTGACTTGACTTGATTTTCACTTTTGGTCTCAGTGTCTAGATATGGCTGCTGCCAGCAGTGTCCTGTCTGAAGAGGAGTTTCTCTGCTGCATCTGTCTGGATGTGTTCACTGATCCAGTCACCATACCATGTGGACATAACTTCTGCAAAAACTGTATCACAGAGCACTGGGAGGTTAATGTCCCGTGCCAGTGTCCTCTGTGTAATAAGCTTTTCTACACAAGACCTGAGCTGCATGTCAATACTTTCATAAATGAGATGGCTGCTCGGTTCAGAAAGTCCGCTCAGATGAAAGCCAACAGTAACCCAGACCTGAGACCAGACATGGGCCAAGAAGTTCCCTGTGACGTCTGCACTGGAACCAAACTGAAGGCCCTGAAGTCCTGCCTGGAGTGTCAGGCCTCCTACTGTGAGACTCACCTGGGAGCATCATCACATCATCAAAAGCATGAAAAGACACACGCTGATCGATCCTGTGGAGAACCTGGAAGACAGGATGTGTAAGAAACATGAGAAACCACTGAAGCTGTTCTGCAAGACTGACCAGATGTGTGTGTGTCAGGTATGCACTGAGTCAGACCACAAGTCACATGACATTGTCCCTCTGAAAGAGGAATACAAAGGAAAGATGGCTGAGCTGGGGAAGACAGGGGCTGCAATTCAGCAGAAGATCCAGGAGAGACGACTGAAGATTCAGGAGATCAAACACTCAGTGGAGCTCAGCAAGGAAGATGCAGACAGAGAGATAGCAGACAGTGTGCAGGTCTTCACCGCTCTGATGCAGTCTGTGGAGAGAGGCCAGGATGAGCTCATTGAGACGATTGAAGAGAAGCAGAAAAACAACAGAGAGGCAGGCTGAAGGCGTCATCAAAGAGCTGGAACAGGAGATATCTGAGCTGATGAAGAGAAGTGCTGCGGTGGAGCAGCTCTCACACATTGAAGACCACCTCCACCTCCTCCAAAGCTTCCCATCCCTGAACACTCCTCCACACACCAAGGACTGGACAGAGGTCAGTGTCCACTCATCATATGAGGGGACTGTGAGGAGAGCTGTGGCTCAGCTGGAGGAGACTGTGATGAGAGCTGTGGCTCAGCTGGAGGAGACTCTCAGGAAAGAGACGGAGAAGCTGCTAGAGGCTGAGCTGAAGAGGGTCCAGCAGTATGCAGTGGATGTGACTCTAGATCCTGATACAGCAAATCCCTGGCTCATCCTGTCTCATGATGGGAAACAAGTAAAATGTGGTGATGTAAAGAAGAATCTCCCAAACAACCCAGAGAGATTTGATCCCGGTGCCGATGTCTTAGGAAAGCAGAGCTTCTCTTCAGGAAGGTTTTACTACGAGGTTCAGGTTAAACAGAAGACTAGGTGGGATTTAGGAGTGGCCAGAGGGTCGATCAACAGGAAGGGAAGAATCACACTGAGACCACAGGATGGCTCCTGGACTATATGGATGAGGAATGGAGATGAGTACGCAGCTCTTGCTGAACCTCCTGTCCTCCTCTCTCTGAAGACGCAGCCTCAGAAGGTTGGGGTGTTTGTGGACTATGAGGAGGGTCTGGTCTCCTTTTATGACGTAGATGCTGCAGCTCTGATCTACTCCTTCACTGGCTGCACCTTCACTGAGAAGCTCTACCCATTCTTCAGTCCCTGTCACACTGATGGCGGTAAAAACTCTGCCCCTCTGATCATCTCTCCTGTCAATCATACAGATTAGACGAATCATTAGATTTTCTCAGATAGAATTCATTGTCAATTAAAATGACAAATTTACAAATACAGTAGCCTACACCGTCCCCCCCTCTCCAGGTAACTGTTATAGCCATTCTACTGTGTTTTTCTTTAAATAGAACAACAGATACAACACTTCACAGACTTGTCTTAATAAGCATATTTGAAGATGAATTTCTTCTTTCAATGGAGCTCTCCACTGAGAGAATTAGACTTCCTGTCTGTGAAAAAGGCCCAGTAACTACTAATGTCTCTCGTCTTTTTACCTTTCTTCTTCTTGATAAACTGGGTTAGTTTTATGGGGGGGAAATGTTAGTTAAAGTTAAAGAACCATTAAAACTCCAGATTCTGGTTGATATTATAAAATCATGTATTTTTCTTTATATCCTCTTTTTCTTTGATGTATGGTGTTACTACTTGTTGCATTGGATCAAGCACAGGGATCATAAAAACGTCATTGAATGTAATCACTATTTCAGGAGTGTGACATTTCCCAGCTTCGTTGTAACATGTCCAGGTGACGATGGCAAAGTAAAAAAGGTGATTACTGTCATAGCTGTGCCTGGGTACATACTCTATATACTGAGCATTTTAATTCTGCACAATTACTAATGAGCATTAAAACGAGATTAAAACACACTGAACAGCAAATTGAGTAAGTCGTCTGTCTACGCTTCAGGTATCGAGGGTGAACACACACACACACACACACACACACACACACACACACACACACACACACACACACACACACACGCATGCAGGGTAAGTTTACGGTTTTAAGAATGATTAAAAGGCTACATACACT